>NW_011889389.1:155798-157113 GCF_000151845.1 Pteropus vampyrus
CACCGTGCCGCGTGCCAGGAAGGAGCCACGTCCTTCCACGTGTGAATCCTGGGGCCGGAGCGTCGTGTGGCTGCCGGGGTCCCGCACAGTGCAGTGGCTGCGTGCGGCGGTGAGGAGGCAGGTCCAACGCCATGGTCCCCACGTGCAAGTGTGAATTAAGCACATTTTATCGGTGGTGTCTACACCTGGAATTTTTTGTTACCTCGTTCACTGGGTCAGAGTTTATCGTAAAAGTTACGGTTTAATTTTAAACTCATAACACAATATCAAAGTTGCGATTGATATTGTCAATCTTTGTCCCACGGTTTTAGGCCAAAGAAAGACAGGGAACAGAGACAGGCCAAGAGTAACCGAAGCCATCGTAAACAATTAAAACGTTTTTAAATGGGTGGAAAAGTCAGCCTCACACAGATTTCAAAACAACAGTCGTCTCATCGTCGAGTGCGACTTATCCCGGTGAACAAGAAGCGGGTGTCTACGCTCAGCCTCTGCCACCTCTAAAGAGAGAATCCCTCAACCTAAAATGAAATAAGCACATTTTATCCCAACGAATGACCTAGATCAACAGTTAGAGCCCGAGTCATTTTCATGCTTCCCCTAAGACACAAGCGTTGGCCGGTTTTCTCTCTCAATGACGTTCGAGCCTCCAGGAGCGAGAAGGGAATTTTTCCACTGGATTTTAAAACCATTAGCTTGTCATTCGCATCCAGAAAGCAATGGCATCTCGCTGGTCTCCAGCTAGGGACACATTCGCAGTAGACTCTTCTCTGCACTTTCCTGTATATTTTAAGGTTTTTAAAAACAAACAATGCCCCCACATCGCAATGCATATAAATTGCATACATTCGGGAAGAAATCTTCAGGCGCTAAGAAATGCAACACCAAGAAAAAGAAGAAAAATCTTAAATGCAGTGTGTGCACTTCGCACATAAACCTCTAAATAAAAAGTGTTTGTTCTTTTACGAATCTCCTTTCAAATTTTCTCTGTATCTTCTTCCGTTTCTGAATGCAATTATCCGTCAAGCGACATGTGTGCTCTGGGGAGGACCCTCGTGGCCGGTGGCCGAGCGGCCCTCCTTCTCAGCAGAAAAATGACCGAGCGGAGCTATTAGTGCGCAAGGATTTTTTGTAGCTCTCAAATAACGCTGATGGGGAGAATGGACTTGGAAACACGGCTAGCGTTTCGATGCATATTCTGCCAGCTGCTTCAAACACTCACTTCCACAAACACCAACTGCATCCAGGTCCCCTCGGGGCTCAGAGGCAGAGTGGGCTCCGTTTGGCGGGATTATTTAGACAGAGCAAGCTATTCAAA
>NW_011889389.1:157163-157534 GCF_000151845.1 Pteropus vampyrus
GTGAAAATAACGAATAAGGCGGATACCACAAAGGGTCCAGGGCTTCCAGACGAGCCATAATTTGAGTCTGGGGTCTGGGAGGTCATGTGACGTGCCTGCCCTGGGACTTAGCCCGACCAAGGCCTGTGATAGCCGTCACTTCTAAACGGCCCTGCGCAATCTCTGGTGATACCTGTATATAAATAAGGGGCTCCATCCTTTCTCATGGGGACCCGTCAGGACAAGTGGAGCAGAGGACAGGAAGTGGTTTCGGAAAGATAAATTTCCTCCTCTCACAAACGTTCAAGGTGAACCGAGTCTGGTTTTGTGTTTGTCCCTCAGTGGCCGTGCTCACGCGTCCAGGGGGACGCCGCGGAGGCACTCGGAGGGCG
>NW_011889389.1:157584-158228 GCF_000151845.1 Pteropus vampyrus
AGCAGAATGTGGCATTTCCCGAAATGGCAAAGGTGATGCTGGCCGTTTCGCAAGGTGGGTGCACAGCCAACCGAGAGTCTGCAGGGCTCCTGGCAAAGGCACCACCAGCCTTGCAGCCCAAACAGCTGTGGAGGACGTCAGAGGTCCAGCCGAAACCGGGTCGCCCGTCCTTAAGTTTGTAGAGCTGCCTTTTCTATGACATCAGCACCCTGGGGCTCTTGGACCTAAAAAACCTGTGCCACCAACACAAACACACACACGTGTGGACACACACAGATACACGCACATATACACAGACACATAAACACCCACGTGAACGTACACGTGGACACGCAGACATATGAACACCCACACAAACACATACACATGTGTACACACACACCACACATCGCACACACATGTATACACCTAAACACCTGTACACAAACGCATGCACATATACGCATAAACACCCAAATGCACACATACACGCATAAACACATACACATACACATCATTCATGCCAAACACAACTGCACACATAAACACACATACGCATATGCACGCAAGTACGCAAACATGAATACATACATAAACACATACACCATACATCCTAAACACACAACCACGCGTAAATACATGTACGCATGCACAAGCACACACTC
>NW_011889389.1:158883-162738 GCF_000151845.1 Pteropus vampyrus
GGTGCACAGCCAACCGAGAGTCTGCAGGGCTCGTGGCAAAGGCGCCACCAGCCTTGCAGCCCAAACAGCTGTGGAGGACGTCAGAGGTCCAGCCGGAACCGGGTCGCCCGTCCTTAAGTTTGTAGAGCTGCCTTTTCTATGACATCAGCACCCTGGGGCTCTTGGACCTAAAAAACCTGTGCCACTAACACAAACACACACACGTGTGGACACACACAGATACACGCACATATACACAGACACATAAACACCCACGTGAACGTACACGTGGACACGCAGACATATGAGCACCCACACAAACACATACACATGTGCACACACACACCACACATCGCACACACACGTATACACCTAAACACCTGTACACAAACACATGCACATATACGCATAAACACCCAAATGCACACATACACACATAAACACATACACATACACATCATTCATGCCAAACACAACTGCACACATAAACACACATACGCATATGCACGCAAATACGCAAACATGAATACATACATAAACACATACACCATACATCCTAAACACACAACCACGCGTAAATACATGTACGCATGCACAAGCACACACTCCTAAACACAATCACAGGCACACACACGCACACACACGCACACACACACACACGCCCATGGGGGGGGTTTGGAGGAGGGACTCGGCCCTCGGTGACTCTGACCCGTCTCTCTTCATGAACCCTCTTGAGGGGGGTGGCACCCCGTCCAGCTCAGCTGACAGTTTCTCGCTCTGGGTCTGCTTCCCACCCTAGGCCAAGCACTCTCGTCCCGGGGTCAAGGGCGGGTCACGTCCTTGCCCCCCCCACACACACACGCGAGGCCCCCAGCCCCCAAACTCTGGGAAGTCTCCCCGTCCACAGGGAGACTCCTGGTGGCCAGGTAGGACTCGTCCTGAAACGGACTTCAGCCGTTCCTGTTTCAGAAAGGAAACCCTGACACCTGGACCAAATGTCAGGTCTCCACACAGCGGGGTGGGGACGTCGGGGTAACTGAGAAGCAGCAGCCTCATCTGAGCGAGTCTGTCTGAATCAGCACGTCCTCTCTCTGCGGCGTGGGGCCACCTCTCCGCCCAAGGCTGTGGGGACACGGACTGTCCCCCCGGCTGACCAAAGGGCCCTGGCTACAAGCAACAGCCGCTCTTTTAAAATTATGTTTTTGTTCTGGTTGTCCGTGGTTATTTCTGGCCATTTTACTTTTTTCCTTATACATGTGTTCGTTTTTTAGAGATTTTGTGATAAACACGTTATTTCCTTCATCATCGTGAAAATAACGAATAAGGCGGATACCACAAAGGGTCCAGGGCTTCGAGACGAGCCATAATTTGAGTCTGGGGTCTGGGAGGTCATGTGACGTGCCTGCCCTGGGACTTGGCCTGACCAAGGCCTGTGATAGCCGTCACTTCTAAACGGCCCTGCGCCATCTCTGGTGATACCTGTATATAAATAAGGGGCTCCATCCTTTCTCATGGGGACCCGTCAGGACAAGTGGAGCAGAGGACAGGAAGTGGTTTCAGAAAGATAAATTTCCTCCTCTCAGAAACGTTCAAGGTGAACCGAGTCTGGTTTTGTGTTTGTCCCTCAGTGGCCGTGCTCACGCGTCCAGGGGGACGCCGCGGAGGCACTCGGAGGGCGCGGCTCGAACACCCACGGATGAAAAGGAGACGGCTGTGCTCTGCTGAATACGGGGTCCCCGCCACGTGGGGTCCAGGAGCTGCCACAGGCGGCTGTTGCAGGACCCGCCAACCCAGCTCCCTAAACTCCGTTTCTCGGATCTGGTCCTCAGAAGGCAAGTTTTCCCCTCGAGGTCACTGAGCTGGCTGTGAGCACGGCCAGCATGGAAGGTTCTAGAAACCAAGTCAAACAGAATAAGACGGCCCCATGTTGGTAAGAAAACAAAGCCAGGAGGGAGGGCCATTGTCAAGGACAGACCGTCGCCTCTCGGAAGGGCCATTTGCCATTTTCCCGTGCGTGTGTGCGTGTGTGTGCATGTGTGTGCGTGTGTGCATGAGTGCATGCGTGTGTGCGTGTGTGTGTGCGTGCGTGCATGCGTGCGTGCGTGTGCCAACTGCTTTTCTCCCTCAGTGCACATCTTGTCTCTGCCAGAGAAACAACTGGGAACGTTTTACTGGTCGTTGTGTGGACGGACATCTACATATTGTTGGATAGAAACATCGTTCCATTTATTCCCTTTTCCTTTTACTCAGGCATATGGCCAGCCTCATCCGCAGCTGTCCCCTGGGCAATTTCCTTGCTGCGCATATCGATACTATTTTTAGATGTCAGATTGGATATAAAAAAGCGATGATGCTCACACGATGCTTATGTAAATGTAGCTAAGAGCGGTTTCATTGAGAGATCGCACCCCAGATATTAACTCTATCGGTTCCCCACGAAGTTCCAACCACCAGAGGGGGAAGAAAAAAAAACAGGATTCTCAACATTTCGCCAAATATCCATGTAAAAAAGTTTCCTAACTTCAACTCTGTTAAACAGGGCTCTTATTGATGCTCACAGACTCTGGATAGGAAGCAGGAAGAAGCTTCCAGAATCACAGCCCCAGCTCTGAGTGCACCGCTGAGGCGAGAAGCGGTCTCGCTGACCAGTGACTAAGGACCCCAGAACCTTACCTGCCGTGGGGCTTGAAGGACGTCCTGGGCATCACTGTCGAGACGATGGCCCTTCTGTCCACCCTGTGAGGCCGCAGGGAAAGAGACAAGCCAGCCGCCAGCTGCACACCCAGGTCTGCGATGGTGACACGGTCGTCCAGGACGATCACCGTCTTCTCGGCCAGGACGGAGTCAGAGGAAGAGAGAGACAGGGCTCCAGTGGCTGCCCGACCCAGCCTGAATGGGAAAAAATGTTTTACAGCAATGAACAAGCAAATAGTCTGCAAAGGAAAATGGATCTTTACAGTCAGACTGATGTGCACTTTTCAGTCGTAACTTTGCCACAATCATTTCAAACCCCTACGCACGCTCTCGGTCGACTGCCAGTGAACTCGAGGACGCAGACACCAGCCCAGGCCGAGAAAGCGAGACCTGCTGTCCGTCAGTCTGTGGAAACGGGTCCAGGCGAGGTCACCCGTGAGGTTAGCAGGGGACAGTGTCCTCCCAGGGACCAGCCCCGATCGCCGTCACAGCCACCCCTTCACCTGGGGGACGGCCGCATTTTCCACTTGCTGAGAAACACTGCCCTGTAAACGGAAGGTTCTCGGACGCTGTGGGAAGCCGGGCCAGGGCACGGGGCAGTCTTCTCTTGCTCGGAGGTGCGAGCTCACTTTGACACCGAGAAGCGAGTCCATCGTCAGGCTCAGGAGCAGGGTTTCGGGTGTGAGGGGGTCTCTGACCGCAGCGTCCCCGTCCCCTGGACCTTCAAGGACCCTGAGTCCATTCACACAGCCACACCCACTACGTTTCCTGTGGTCCGTGCTGGCTTTGACCCTACAGTGGGCGAATCACAGGGACCGTCTGGCCGGCGAAGTCTAAGATATTTCTCATCTGGCCCTCTATCAATAAAATATGCTAAACGTAAGCTTCAAGGTCGACCTGCTCGGACCGAAATCTCTGACTACGCAGGGGACTAAGTTCTGGGCGTCTCGAACTCTTACTCTGGAGAGCGGGCTCGGACATCACAGCGTCGTCTTCTACGGTGGTTACAAGAATTATTCATCGATTCATAGAAAATGTTGTTTGAAGCAGTTTTAATTTTCCTCCCCACACCAGCAAGCGCTTAACTCGACCCTCTGCAGACGCCGACCCGTGCGCCCCACGAGTTTAGCTCGGTTCCCCTACGGGCCACCCAGAGGGGACTCGGTCCCACAAGACCACCCC
>NW_011889389.1:162788-166598 GCF_000151845.1 Pteropus vampyrus
CCACTACGTTTCCTGTGGTCCGTGCTGGCTTTGACCCTACAGTGGGCGAATCACAGGGACCGTCTGGCCGGCGAAGTCTAAGATATTTCTCATCTGGCCCTCTATCAATAAAATATGCTAAACGTAAGCTTCAAGGTCGACCTGCTCGGACCGAAATCTCTGACTACGCAGGGGACTAAGTTCTGGGCGTCTCGAACTCTTACTCTGGAGAGCGGGCTCGGACATCACAGCGTCGTCTTCTACGGTGGTTACAAGAATTATTCATCGATTCATAGAAAATGTTGTTTGAAGCAGTTTTAATTTTCCTCCCCACACCAGCAAGCGGTTAACTCGACCCTCTGCAGACGCCGACCCGTGCGCCCCACGAGTTTAGCTCGGTTCCCCTACGGGCCACCCAGAGGGGACTCGGTCCCACAAGACCACCCCGCTTCAGGTGCGAGTCGCAAGTCCAGGTTGTCCCTGTGCTTCTGACCGACCACCTATGAATCAGAGGTTCCCACGACCCCCTCCTGGTGTTCAGTTAATTTGCAGGAGCGTCTCCCAGAAGTCAGGAAACCTGTGCACGTACGGGATCACTGATTTATGACGAAGGACACTCAAGAAATGAATGAACAGCCAGAGGAAGACGGACGTGGGGCAGGTGTGGCAGGGTCTGGAATTCGGGAGCTCCTGTCGCTGTGTATTGGGACTGATGGGGGGATGCCAGCTCAGAAGCTCCCCAAACCTTATCTTTTCGGGTCTTCCTGGAGGCCCCATTCCCTAGGCACGACTCATGAAGTCACCCGACCGCCCGTCGGTGACTGATTCGAACTGCAGCCCGTCTCCCCCGCATGAAAGTTCCAACCCTCCAGTCACATGGTTGTTTCCCCTGGCCACGGGCCCCCATCCTTAGGGGCTCTCCCAAAAGCACCCCCATGAACGTAAACCCAGTCATGGTGGGAGGGGGCTTGTTATGAATTACAAGACACCCATTTCCCCTTTGCAGCTCTGAACCCATCTCTGGAACCGAGGGCCGGAGACCAAAGACCAAGACGCTCCCTCCCGGGCTCTTAGGCTCCCTGGGGAATTCCAAGGATGTGGGCGCCGTGAGCCAGCGACGAAGGACGAGGACCAGAAAGGCACCGACTGTGAATCACGCTCCGTCTCCAGCATGTCATCGGCTCGCGAGACAACGTTGGCTGCTGCCATCCGTTTTTATCCCCTGCATGCTTTTGATTCCTATCCACGGGATCCCAGAGGGCATCCGAAGCCCCAGCACTTAGTGACAGCCTGACAGCCCTGTCACCAAGCAGAGCTGTTTTTTGACCTGTGCAGCCGCCAGGCAGATAATGGAGCAGAGCGGCCATTAGCAGCAAAGCCCGCCTCCTCCCGGACCAGCGTCCCCTTAAGTGGCTGTGAGACTTCATCGCACGCAGACGCCTTCCCCCCTAAGTCACCCTCCGTTTACACAACAGGACAGGCACTTTACGCCCTCATTTTAGCTTTTCTTCTGTCTCAGAAAATCAAATATTCAGCTCCAGGCAGTTATCGGCTCTGTCATTACGCCCGCATGCTGGGGGCCTCATCGCCTCAAAAATGCTTGATTCCCTGAGCCGAGAACTATTTCTAACGTCGGTTGAGACAACAGCAGCAAATCCACTTACGTATGATGATATCTGGGCAAGTTTTCCTCTTCCTCATTTTTCCCCCAGGGTATTTATACCGTGTGTCCCTTCAGACTCTGCCACACCCATTACAGAAGAGATATTATAAAAGCAAATTTTTGTTGCCGTAGTTTGCATTGTGACCATGTCCCCAGCCAAGGAGGCTGCAAGCACACTGCCCTCATCTGGGCCACCTCGTTTCTTGATCAAATATTTGGATAAAGTGAGCACGTGAGAGCTGTTTCTGAAAGAAGCTGCCCGCATAATGAGCCGGGAGTGGTGAGGTCCCCTCGCTCCTCACCCCTGCCACCCAGCCCTCCAGCCAGGAGCTCAGGGCTCCCGATGTGTCAGCAGAGGCCAACAATGTGGCCTTAGTTATTATCTAAAACTTTACATTTGTGGTGAGAACAATTAACACGAGTTCTTCTCTGTTAACAAAATTTTCAGTGTGCAACACAGAGCCCCAGACCGTAGGTCCCGTGTGAAATTCACTCGTCCCCAGTGACGACGCCTTGTGCCTCTTCATTAGAGTCTGCCCATTGCCCCCTCCCCCTGGCCGCTGGCAGCCACAGTGCCACTCTGTAATTCTACGGCTTTGACTCTTTAGATACCTGTCGCGAAGTCCATTTGTGTACCGGGGCCCACAATGCGGACGCCGCCCCAGCGGCCCCTCAGTGAGCCTGCACTTACGGGAGACACCTGTCACTTCCCACAGTGCAAAACCCACCCTTGCCCCAAATCCTTAGGGGACAAAGTCTCCGCTGCCTGGGAGGCACTGTGTCCCCCTCCTCCATGCATGGATTGTCTCCCTTGAACAGAGGACATCGAACTCGTTACTAAATTATATTATTTTTGTCCTTTGACACCTCACATGAGTGGATTCATACAGTATGTGTCCCTTGGTGACTGGCTTCTTTCACTCAGAACAATGTCCCCCGGGTCCATCCATGTTGTCCCACACCATGAAAGTGCCACAGCTCTGCATCACGAGACACCAAGCCAACGAGACTAATAGAACTTGTAGCTAACATGACTTTTGTGCAATAATGACCAATAAGTGATCGCAAATAAATTCCAGAGAAAGCACTGAGTCCTAATCGGTCGTGGCTAGCAAAACCGTAAACCCCAGTTAACGGAATTACGTAACCGTGTACGTGCATGTGTGTGCTCACGTGTGTGTGTGCATGCATATGCATGTGTGCATGTGTGTGTGCGTGTTCGTTCCCTACCAGATGTACACGCATCAAATAAACGTCAAATGTCAGGTGCACCAAATTTTATGCGGGTCATTTTTGATAACACCTAAGTGCCGGCCATACGGTAGCAAGAAATAAAACAACAGGATCCTTTAAAAAATTAAAAAGCAAGGCTGTAAAACAGATTAAAATTCTACTGGGCAAAGTGCTCAACAAAGGCTTTGGGAAAAAAAGCAAATGCTTTTCATTCCTTTAAACGAATTTGGCTGAGGATGGATAGCATTTTCATTACGGCCTTTGTCTTCGCGTCTGAGGGAGCTGCCTAATTAGCGGGTTGAGAATGAGATCAGTTACGGCCCCATCTCAGTTCCCATCTTCCTATTGAGCAAATGAGACACTTTGTAACTCTCTCTCCTAGACCTTCAGGAAATGTGCGCGCAGAGACAGAGACGCGTCAACAAAAATAACTTCACGTGAGAAGGACGCCAAGTCCACGCCAAGTTCTCCCCAGGATCCCTAGCGAAAACGGGTCACACCATCTCGCTTTCCGTACGTGGAAACCGAGGCCAGCGAAGGGACCGGGCTGGCTCCGGGTGACCCGGCTGCTTCTGCAGACGGCATTGGGCGTGGGCTGTCATAGAGATTCCCATTCCCACAAACCTACAGCTACTCCAGTCTCTCTCTCGAGGCTTCCAAACCGGATAAACAGCCAGGCGCGCGCGGTCTAGCCGCGTCTTGCGGGCGTTCTATTTTTAATGTTTTGAGGGGCCCCCATGCCACTTTCCACAGTGGCTGTGCTAATTCCCTTTGCTCCGCATCCTCGCCGACCCTCGTTTGTTGATCTCTCGACGGTGGCCATTCTGACAGGCGCGCGGTGGTATCTCATCGTGGTTTTGATTTGCATCTCTCTGATGATTAGTGACCCTGAGCATCTTTTCCTATGTCTTTTGGCCGTCGATATGCCCTCTTTG
>NW_011889389.1:169708-172929 GCF_000151845.1 Pteropus vampyrus
AAACAAGGACACAGTGTATGAGGAACACAGGCTGCGTGTGTTCCTACTTTTGTGGTTGTCTCTGTCCCGAAGCGTCCAACACCATTTAGCATCACGGACCGTCAGGGAGCAGCAGAGATGGGTGTCGTGCTGACTGCTGACATCTCCGGAGACACAGTCCACTCCACCCATCTCCGTTGCTGTTTTCAAAAGAACCAGCCACGCGAATTACACCACACAGGAAAGTCACACTGACAGAGATGCTACCTGGTTTTAAGCGTGCGTTCGACGGATTTAAACCCTCATCATCACGTCCAGGTTTGTAAAAGCTGCCATCACAGCAAGAGTTTCCATCAGAGCTGCAAATGGAACAGGTGGCCGTCTCTCTGGGGTCCTCGGGGAGACCAGCCCCCCCGACAGAAGCCTTCCCTCCAGGACGCGGGCTGGGAGGAGCCAAGCACATCCTGGGAACCGGCGGTCGCTGCGGCCCGTCGCAGGCAGGCTCAAGACAATAAAGGTGCAATACGACGGACGAGTCTAAACGTACCAGGCATTGTCGTATTGAAAGGACTGTGGATAAAGTGAGTTCGGAGGGAGAAGACGGGTGGCCACGTCACTGAACTTGGTGGGCGCATCTGAAGTGGTCCATGAGCATCACACTGGAAGAGGCATCGTGGGAGGCTAATCGTTTTCCTGCTAACACCTGCTGTGACATCACTCTAGAGCGACCACGCACCGAGGGACGCTTTGCGGGAAAGTACCTTGCATCTGCGGACCGCACCAGAAGCGTCCATCGCTCTGTTTTCCATTGAAAAGAGGAGTCACTATCGAGTCCGTGTGGCCAAACCGCCTGCTGAGTTGGCCGCTGTGCCCATCTGTCCGTCTCAGCGGATGGAAACCTGGCCACACATGGCGATTCCCTCTCAAGTGACTCTCCACCCAAGAGGCTCGGAGCTTCCCACACAGGAAGGGGAGCTGCCGGCTCGGGCGGTGTGCTTCTCACATGCACGCCAACGTACAGATCTGTGCAAAGATGGGCGAAAGCCCTTTCATTAACCATTTTCATAAGCATCGAGGAGCTAACCGTCTTTACAAAGTTTTGCGAAGGGATTCGCAAAGTAGGAGCCCGATGGCAGCTGGCACCTGGCTCCAAGTCGCAAGCCCCCCACTTCTCAGAAGAAGATGAGAAATTTATTTTTCTTTAGAGAAGAAGCAATTAACCAACACAGGTGACTTACGCTAATTAGAGGGTGGTTCTAGGATGAACTGCATCTGACCAGCGGTGCTGTCGAACCCTTTTACTCAAGGACCAGTTACTGATGATGATGAGCATCCTGACTGGCACATTTGTCCCCGGGCCTGTGGAAGCCGTGCTGCCCTCCACCCGGGGGGACTGCCCGCCAGCAAGTCCATCCACAAAACACTCCTCCGACAAAGGGCACGTTTCCACATGAAAATGATGACCTTTCATTTGCACACGGTCTTCCCCAAAATGCACGCGAAAATGCTCTGCTCCCCGTCTCCATTTTCCTGCCATTCTGGGGCAGTGTCACAGACCAATCTCTGAAGTTCAGTCGAGTGACAACGAAGCTTTGGAGCCGAGGTTTTTTGGAACACCTCTCTCGAACCTTTCCTGGCCGATGCCAGCTGGAGAGGCGGGCTATTGATCCTCCTTGAAAGAGTCCCCACGTCCCGAGGAGCAGATATCTCCTTTTCTGCCACATGCAGCTTCCGTGCTGCGTACAGCTCTCAGTCCCTGATGTGTCATCGATCGGCGAGACCACCGAGTTTTTTCATAAACCCGCGTACAACGCCTGTATGAGTAGTGCCCCATTGGTTCGACTCTGGGGGAGCCTTCTATACAGAGAAAGCCTCCTCTCGACGTTTCCCGGCTGATGCTGTTTTTGTCGTGTGCCATTTTGCCGTGCACCTTATCTGCCGTGGTGGCGACGGCAACGTGGCCCGTGCAGAAGGCTTCGCTTTCCAGATGCGCACTTCCGTCCTGGAGAGCCAGTCCGCGCTTCCGTCGTTTTCGTCGTCGTGGGTGGAAGCTCCAGGCCAACAGAACACAGATCCTGGGGTTGGACGGATGGGGACTCAGCCTGCCCTTGACTTGTTTCGTACCTGAATGGTCTGGGCACGTAAACTTCCAGGGCCTTCGTCGGTCATGGTGAGCTGGAGGTGATACAGCTTGAACCCTACAGGACGCTGTGTTCGTCACCCTGTCACCAACGACAAGGGCTGCAGGAGGGGCCCTGGCATCCGAGAACCACTCGGCAAGGCGAGTTCTCCACCTTCTTTCCCCCACTTGGTGCGAAGAATGGATGAGCTGAAGAAACTTGGCAAATTGAATAATCTTCCCACATTGGCCCCAAAACAAGCCAGAGCAGCTCTCAATTCAGTAGCGTGAGTGTTTTGAAAGAATGAAGAAATCGAGGCTTGGAGAGATGAGACAACGTGCCGAAGGTAATGCAGAGCATCGCAGATCCAGGATCCGAATCCCTCCTGTGTGGCTCCGGACTCTGCTCCACTGCGTAGACGTCCGTGCAAGGTGTTTACTCACACGTAATCACAGCTCTGAAGACTGAAACGTGTCATCAGCAATACGAAATAGAAAGGAACGGAAGATTACATGTTCCTGGCGAGACCGAAATGTGGATACAGAGAGGCCGGGGAGAGCGGTAGTGGGTAGAAAACAGGGTGACGTTGAGGGTTTACACAACCTCATGGCACTCGGAAGGAAGGCCCCGCGCCGTACGCAGTGATTGTAATGTTCCCCAGGCCCCGGGCGGCACACACCTTATCAGGTTTAGCAAGAGGGGCCCGGTAGAGCTGAGCACAGCTGAGCTGGGAGCCCACCGAGTTGTTCTCAGGGGGACAGTGATAACAATAGCAGCAGTAACGACAATAATGACATTCGTTTTGTGATTTGCATTTCACAAAGTGTCAATTATGCGAAAGGCCTTACTCACAGCCGTGGCCCGTTTTACCTTCAAGAACCTAGAAACACGAACATTTGCTGGTGGACTGACGGATGAATAGGGACACTGTCATAGTCAAGTAACAGGCTTGCATTTGTCTTTTCTGTTAAGAGGAAGAGACGGAGGTTCTTGGAGGCCCTGGCTAGGACCTCCCGTGCATCTTTCCTCGGTGGCTGAGGCCCTGAAGGACCACACCCAACACGCACGCCCCAAGCCATCGCTGCCTTCCTGCAAAGTCGAGCAGGTAGGGAAGCTGGGAGC
>NW_011889389.1:172979-176302 GCF_000151845.1 Pteropus vampyrus
CCGTGCATCTTTCCTCGGTGGCTGAGGCCCTGAAGGACCACACCCAACACGCACGCCCCAAGCCATCGCTGCCTTCCTGCAAAGTCGAGCAGGTAGGGAAGCTGGGAGCAAGCACATCAAGCCAGAACACGCAGCTGCTGCACTGAAGCCACCCACATTCTCCAGAGGTGACAACACCAGGTTCTAGTCCGTGACCCGCTTCCCCTGAATTTCTGAGCAAGCTGCAGGTGACTTTAGATTTCCTCGGACGGCACATCCATCAAGATACCCCGCCCTACCCGATCCATCACAGACCGGATTTGAGGACAGGATGTTTTCCTCGGGCACCGAAGGCTTTAAAATGTTAGTGTCACCTCTGGGAGCATTTTAGCATCTCATTAGAGCCTCGTCAAGCTGATACTGGAAGCCGGAAACCTAATCACCGCTGAGTCAACGAAGCATTATCTTCCAGAGCGGCCAACTTCTTATTTACTTCTCTCCAAGAATGAAAAACTCTGGGCCCCACTGGCTACCGTCGCACTTGGCTGGCCCCTGGTGTTCTGTGGCTCCTGGTATTCTGTGGCCTCTGGTGTTCTGTAGTCACCAGCAAATGATACAGTTACCCACAAAGTAACAGCAGGTGGGTTCTCAGAGGTTACAATGTAATCACACCCCGGAAATCTCATTCTTCTTCCTGTCCGAAAAGACCTTCAAAGAAACTTAAGAAAAAGGAAACAGGCCTTCTCGGTGATGTGACTGAAAACAAGAGTTTGGAAAATGCGCGAAGGCTTTATTCCAACTCGCTGGGCAGTAAGAAGCAGCCTCGGCCAGTGGTTTCTAAGAAGACAGGTGTCCCCACCTCGATTTGGAACTTCCAGCCTCCAGAACTGGGAGAAAATAAATGTCTACGTTTAAGCCGCCCAGTCCATAGTACTTTGTTACGGCAGCTGTAGACAAGTAATCCATATGCCCCTAAAAGTCATCTATCCACTCCAAGCACAAAGCACCTTCTGTGCGATAAACATTGCTGAATAAAATAGAGGTTTTACCCCGTGGAGCTTAAAAATTATACAGGTATACAGCCCTACAAACACATACATAAGGTTTATTGACAATACAAATCGTTGTGCAGCGTCTTTTATAAACATTGTCTCATTTCGTCCTTCCGAGAACCTCACAGTAGAATCACACCATACACGTGCAACGGATAAATAGTTCAGCCTGTTTAAAACTGGGTTTGGGCCCCTGTCGTGCCGGGGGACAGGGCCGCAGCCCAGGCACAGGGCTCTTGGCACCACCACGAACGGCTCTGAGACCACGTTCCACGTGTCGGGGCTCATCACGTGGCCCAAAGGGACGAGGGACACGAAGTTTTCCTCCCACACTGGCAAAAGCAAACGTACAAAGGGCTCGGTGTCTCTTAGAGTGTATATTTTTGACAGAGAGACTGTTTATTTTGCAAATGAGTTATTTAGGGGTCATCTTTTTTGTTTAATAATTTATTGGTGTGAATTGGTTAATAACATCGCATAGGTTTCGAGTGTACGATTCTATAGAAGGTCATCCGTATCCTGCACCGTGAGCCCACCACCCAGAGTCTGGTGTCCTTCCGTCACCCCGTCCCCTCTGGCAACCATCCTTCAGCCGTCTGTGTCTATGAGTCTCTTCGTTTTGTTCGTTCGTTTGTTGCTTTCCGTTTTACGTAAGGGTGGTCTTTACTTCCTCAGAGACTCAGTTCTTTCTCGATGTCTGGTCCTGTTCACTCTGTCTTCCCGTTGGCCCACGCGTGACAGAGACCAGGGCACAGGGGTCACAACCCAATGAGCATCAGGATGCCAGCGCCAGCGGCCCCTGCGTGAAGGGACGGGGCGTGTGCGATCACGAAGCTCGCTCACCCTCCCCGTCAATCGTGCGATAAGCTCCGGTTTTCTTGGTTTGTTTTTTTGTTGGCGTTAACTTTGGAACTAGTAGCTACTTGTCAACGGAACAGAACGTTTGGAGTGAAATCTTTGAAAATGTAACTGAGCCAGAGGTGGCGATGCACTGGTATGTTTTACGTGTGCATTTTTCCTTCTGGATAGAATTGCATTCATTCATTCATTCATTCATTCATTCATGTACCAAATATTACCTGAACGCACACTCTGGCCATATTTCTATTTTGGGCGTTAAGATGACGAATAAACCACCAAACGGTACAGAGTCCGAGCTCGGAAGAGTCACCCTCACCAGGGAAACTTGAATAAACCGCACTCGTAGCCGAGCCTGTCTCGCTGGACTGACACGAAGGCCAGGCAAAGGGAGGCCTTGGCGACCCGTCGCCACTCCGTCCTCACGGCCATCCACAGTCCGGACTGGGACACGGGCATCGGCGAAGCCTCTGCGGTGGGTAACGGTGAGCCGTCTCCTGGCCCTGTGCCGGGGAGGAGCAGCCAGGGGCCCTGCGAGAGGGGGAGGAACGGGGACCGGGGCACAGTGAGATGGAGACGAGGAAACTGAGACTCACAGAGAGAAAGACGGAGCGTCCCTACACCGTGAGGTGGAGAAAGGCAGCACGGGACACGCCATGTTCACACACGGCCCGAAAGAGAGACCGAGCGAGGCGCGGCCTGAGGGACACGGGGACCCGGGAGGCTTGAGGACCAATGAACACTGAGTCACGGAGAAGGGCGGGGTGTATGATACCCGCACCCCCATCCCTGGATCCTGAGAATGTCGCCTTTATGGCAAATAAAAAGGATTTGCAGATAGGACTAAGCTCAGGATCTCGAGGTGGGAGCATGTCCTCAGCCGTCCAGGTGGGGCCTGCCTGTTGTCACATGCCGGTGTGCACACCGAGTGACAACCTCTGACCCCTGCCGGTCCCCAGAGCTGTGCGCATCAGTCGGGCTCTGCCTAACCGCGTCCGTGGCTTACACAGCCGTCTCCGTTCACTGACGGCCGCGTCCGATCCAGCTTGGGCCACGTTAGCATCGGTGCGACACCAAGTTGCTACAGGACTAGCAAAGGTCTCCTTTTTGCCTTCGAGGTTCTGATCCAGAAAGGGAGCCGTGTCCTGTTCACGAGGGGAGAGGAACCAGCACGTGACCTTCGCTGTCTCCACTCCACCACCGCCCACAGCGCACTGGTCCCTAAAACGTGCCACCTGCTGGACGCAGGGTCTAAAGCGAGTGCCGGCCTGAGCCGGGGGCTCTGTGACGCCCTGCCCAGGCCATGTGTGGGCCGTGGGTCGGGGACAACCGGACAGTGCCGTGGGGGGCAGGCAGTGGGACTGGAGGCAGCTCAGCGGGCTCCTGCAGCCTGCTGCTCCCAGACACAGGCGCCCCCGAACGCCATTTGGAAGA
>NW_011889389.1:177242-183356 GCF_000151845.1 Pteropus vampyrus
TGGGGCAGGCCAACGACAGTGACCGCAATGCTGGAGGGCAGCGATCTGCCCAGAGTTGAGCCCAGCTCTGGCCAATGAGATATGGGAGCGGTGACAGGAATGCTTCGACCTTCCTCCCAGAAAACAATAACAGTAATAATAATAATAATAGGGATGTAATTAGAGCGTGATCACCGTGGACTACCCACTGCTTAAACCATTGCCTGTGTAACAGACTTAGGACAAAACTTGAAGAGGAGAAGCCCTTACTCTCGACGCTTAGCGTTTCTTCCTCGCCGCTGGCACACACACGTGATACCTGGACAACAGCAGCTATCTTGGCACCATGAGGCAACACGTATGCAGAAAAGATGAAGAAGCCTTCAGAGAGTCTGACCCTGACACCGCAGAAGCCCCGAGCCGGGCAGAAACTGCTCGCTTCCGATCCCTGTTTCTTTCCGCTACCGTGTTCAGCTCTTCTGCCGTTCGATGGACAGAAGCATTTCTAATTGACACGGGCTGACTACAGACGAGGATGAAAAAGAATACGAGCCATTCCTCCCACAGGCTCAATGAGGCCCAAGACAGGAAAAATCAACAGAGACCAACGGGACATTAGCGCGCTGTGAAAAGGGTTGGGAGAAAGATAGGGAAACTAAAATAAAAATTAATCGACCAGAAAAATTCATCCTGTGAGTCCATCTGTTGCGAAGGATGGGGCCGGAACGCATTCACTGTGGGGCACGGGGGACCGCTAGCGTGGCACAAACACTGGCTTGCACAGCTGCTTCCTTGGAAGTCACAAAAGACTTCTGTGTTTTTAAATTAAGCGCATTTTTCTCGTGCAGATCCAGATGCACTTCTAGGAGCAGAGTCCCCCGGGCTGCTGCTGTTTTATGAATCACCCCCAGCCTTCCTCATGCTCCGCATCGCGTGGCATCTCACCTCTCGGCCGGGTCCCCACCGCTCCCGTTCCTCCCCCCTGAACTTCTCTGCATCGTTCTGCATTTTAAAGAAACAGGCACGAGAAGAGAAGAGAGAGTCTTTCTGCTTTAAAAGTTATCACCGCATCCAGCCCCGACGGATTTCTGAGCTCAAATAATGGTTCACGGTCCGATTCTTTGCTCTCGTCTCCGCTGCTAATTCTCGAAAGGACTGGGCGAGTCGTTTTCCATCCTCCTCTGCTCTAAATTTCGAAGGATAGAGTTTCCGAAACGAAGGTGCACTTTCCTCCTAATCTTCACCGGGGTGGGTCTCAAGAACCTGCAGGGAGATGTCACCTGGGCTGCACATTCGGTGGCCGCCGCACTGGCTTCTGTAAGTCCCACGTGCAGGTGTGCGGGTAGTTAAAGATCGCCTAGGCTGACCGAGGCAGGATGTGTGTTTCGCGTGCTAACGGGCGAGGGGGCCCGTCGCTGACCAGCACCGGAATTGCACAAGACGGAACACGGCAGCCAGGCTCACCCTGTCCCTCCGTTAAGAAAGGCTCGCACCTGTCAGGGGTTGTGGGATGTCCTCGAGGGATTTGTCACCGAGGCTCCGGGGGTGGCTGACACAGCAGGAGCAGGGGAGCCCCGACTCCAGACCGGAAGGAGACACGGGGCTCGTCACCTACCATTGCCCAGACACCGTCCCCCACGGCCACACATTCTCCCATAGCCACGTCATCTTCGGGATACGACTTGCCTGATATTTTTCTTTAAACCAACTCAGGCCTAACCTCACAAGCGGACAGCTCCACATAAGCAGTGAGCGCTGCGGAATCCTAAGTCTGATGTGCAAGTTTTGCTTTATTTTCTGATGCATTTTAATTATAGGAATATACACATATATATAGGATAGGTAGATAGGTCCGTAGTTAGGTATGTAAGTAGGTAGATAGATAGATAGATAGATAGATAGATAGATAGATAGATAGATAGATAGTTAGATAGATAGACAGACAGATAGATAGACAGATAGATAGACTCACACACAAACACACGTATGCATAGTGTGACCTGCTCACCCCCTAACTCTTTAAAAATCAATGATAAGCATGTTGCACTTTGACAAACAGGAACCTTATGAAGTGACTCATTTTGGTCAGGAGAAGATGAGGCATGGAGAGGAGAAAGGGCTCACCCGGTCATTTAGCCAAAATGACGACAGTCAGAAAACTAGAACCCAGGACTGCGGAATCGCAATCCAGACCCCTGTTCTGAAGATCCGAGTTCCCCTGCTTGACAAAGTCCCCTCCTGCGTAGGAACTGCTAACCCAGACGCCTCATGCTCCAGCCAGCCTGAACCCGTGTGCCCCGCTCTGCCCTTCACGCAACAGAAACCCCATCGCGACCTTTGCAAGATCCAGATAAATGCCAGATTCTCGGTCGCCAGGGGATTTTTAAAAAGCAGGGCGAGCGAACAGAAGAAGACAGCAAAGCTGCTCAACTCAGAGTCCACCCACGTCCTGAGAGCGTCCTGTCGTCCAAACAGACTCAACCCGGACCTGGCAAAGGACACGGCCTGCGCCTCTGGGGGTAGAGGGAGCCGGAAAGCAGGCGAGAGCTTCCTGCCGGCCTTAGGCACAGGGGAGAGAGATTGACATGACGCTGGGCAGTTACCGGTTGGGGGGGTTCGGGTTTTGTTCTTCCACGATGGGGCTCCAACAGATCACGAATCTGGGGGACTCAGGGACACAGCCGGCTGCGGATCAGAGTTCCAGCCATAGGTGGTTGTGTCACCCCGGGCACCCTGGCAATGCCTGGAGATCATTTGGTTGTCACAGCTTGGGGACAGGGGACCGGCATCTAGCGGGTAGTGTCCAGGGATGCTGCTAAATATCCCGCGATTCTCAGAACAGCCCCTCCCAGCCAAGAATGGTCCGGCACGTGTCCATCATGCTGAGGTTGAGAAACCCTGAGGTCAAGATGACAGCTCTGAGCTTTACTGAAGTCTGTGAATGCAGCAAAGGAAGAGCCTGCATCCCACGTCCAGTCACCGCGATGCCAGAGCAGCAGACCTGTGGGTACCTCCCCTTTCTACTCGTGAGCTCAGTGGGGACCGCCCCCCCTCTTCTCGCTATCAGCCGTATCCAACTTTCTGCAGGTGACGATGGCTGCTACAAGACAATATTATCGGCTATTATTATCCAGACAAGGACAGTAGCTACTGTTATCATTTATTTCCCTCATTTCTATCTGCGGAGAAAATCGCATAGGTTATTTCATCGGATGATGTTTTCAGCGCGTTTGGGCGTCCATACACCGTGCCACTCGACAAGAGCTATCACGAGGGGGAAACTGGGAGGGAAAAATGAGAGATTATTTCTTCTTCGAGAATGGAGGGAACTGGGGGAAAGTCCCCAAAAGGAATATTTTGCCCTCCTGAGAGAAAAAGCCTTTCTCAGAATATTCCATTTTTTGGAGAGAATTTTCCTGGACTCTAAAATGGCAAGCCTTTCTTTATGCCTCTATCTGTCATGCATCAAGCACTAATTTAAAGAATTTCACTGAGGTACATATTTGAAGCACATAATATTTTGTAAGTTTTGACCTATGAAAAACTTGGGAAAACGAGACTAAAATCAAGAGAATAATCCAAAAAAAAGTGTAGCTGTGCTACTTTGTCATCCCGCCACCCCATCCCTCCCTCCCTGGGTCCCCCTACCCCACCCCAACCACGCACAACCACTGATCCGGTTCCTGACCGTACAGATTTGTTTGCATTTTCTATGATTTCATAGAAATGAAATCATACATTTTCCACATGGCTTCTTTTATTTTTCAATCAAGTTACACAGTTCCTTCCAGATCTAGCAATATTAGAGCACGGATCGATAGCGACGTTCTTTCTCATGCGTAGTTAGTTGTCGTTCCTCATTTGGAGACAGGGTTTATCGGTTGCGTGATGGGCATCCGGGCTGTTTTCACTGCCGGGCTGGCGGGGGGCGGAGCTGCGGTGACTCCAGGAGCACGTGCCTGTGCGGACGGACACTCTCATGCCTAGGAGGGAAGCGCCTGCAAGGAGAATGACTAGGTCCTAGGGATGGTATCTGTTCACGTTTCTTTTTTTAAAAGCTGCCAGATAATTTTCCAAAGTGGCTGTACCACTCGACTCCCCCACCAGCAGAGCGTTCTGGTCCCTCCAAACCTCCCCGATATCTGGGACGGTCAGTATATTTTAAATTTCGTCCATTCTCACGGGTGCGTGATGGTGCCTCATTGCAGTTTCGATTCTCATTTTCCTAATGACCGACGGCGTGGAGCATCTTTTGATGTGCGTGCGTCCACCTGCCGTCCATCCGTGTGGCTCTATGAGACGTTTGGCATCTGAGTTAGGAACGATGCCCTTTGAACTGGAACTCGCGTCCAAATGACTGAGCGAGGAGCCGTCCTGACAGCAGAGAGCAGAATGGCTTGGCAGTAGGAAGCCACTGCTGAAAAACGCAAGTGGCTTCCGTCCAAATGACTCCCTAATAGTTAGTCACGTGACTAACGGGCTGCCCTGCCGCTGAAGACGGGGTGGGCATCCTGCGGGTGACGATGACAGTTGATAGCCCACGACACTAAATGCAGCAAAGACCTCGGTCACTCTCCGTTCACTGGAAGGTGTGGGCTCTCTGGCGTTCGGTCCTGACCAGCTGAGTGACCACCGGCAAATGCTCTCTGAACCTTGGGAAGAGTGAGATAATGGCCTGGGACCCAGAAGTTAAAGCTGATTCGACCGTCTCCATCCAAATCAGATATGGTCTGTGGATGCTCAGCCTTTGAATTGTGACATTTGGGGTCAGGGCTAACACTCTACCCTCCGGAGAGGTCAGGCAAGTTCTTCAATCTGGCCTCAGCGTCCATGGCTGTGAACTTGGCAGCGGCAGCAGCCACCGCTCACGAGATGAGCAAGAATGGCCGTGGCCACTGGGGGCGCTGTCCTGTCTGCACGGGGCGGGGAGGTGCCATTGGCTGTCCTTGGAAGATAATGTGGCTACAGTTTAGCCAGATTTTGGGGGTTTCTTTCCAAGATAGGCCGGAAATCTTGACTTTGAGTAAAATTCCTAAATCCGAGTATTTAATGTACAGAAATGGAAAAACGTCTTGAGGGCCGGAACGTTTTGTTTGTCCAGGTGGCAGATGCAATTACGTGTGGGCAACGAGGCCAGCGTGTGGTGTAACCCGCTGGCAGTGACCACAGTTCCTGGCCCTGGCACTTGTCCCGTCTGCCACCTGCAGGGTGCTCTGCCCGCCACCCCCACATCTTTCTCCCAACCCTGTCACCTCCACTTGGCAAATGGGGAAGCAGAGGCTCAGAGGTCGAAGGATTCGGCCAAGGTCACACAGCCAGGAAGTGACAACGCAGGGAGAGAAACCTTGTCCCGCCCACAGGACCCTTGTCCCATCCAGGACCCTGTCCGTGGCACTGTGCTCTGGTCCCTGTCCTCCAGCTCTTGCTCTGCCATATGTACCTCTTCAACCTTCTGCCTGGGGACAGATGGCGGCCAAGCTAACACGGGACCGGATGTCTCTATTCGGGACTGGCCAGCCTGGCATGGGGTTCGTAGACATCACCCCAGGCAGGACGACACGCCCCTCACCTCGGCCTCCCTCTGCCTCTCAGTTTGGAAGCGGACAGCGAGAAGCCTGTCGAGCCCGAGGCGGCTCGTGCTGGGACTGTGTCTGCTTCAGCACGGTTAGGCGGAGGCTGCTGCTCCTCCTACAGACGGGGCTGCCCCGGTTTGTGTACATCCGTGTGCTATGTTTAGAAATCTCATTCAGTGTGAACGCTGCGTGCTGGCTCAAAGTGTTCCCAGCGGCTGCGAGGCTACAATTTTCCGCCTTTGTCAGCCTTCCCGCTGGGCACTGACCACATCAGAACTTGCTCAGCCTATCGGGGGCTTCTGGGTGTTCCGAGAATCAAGGGTTTTGTCATTGGACTCAGGGTCACGGACTGGGCCAGATGGGGTGGAAAGAGCGGTTGGTCCACACGTGACCTGGGCAGCCACAGACGTGCGTCTCATTGCCGACGACGATGCCCAACCCTGGGGCCATGTCAATGGCAGGGTGTCCACGTAGGGTGCTGGGAAGGCCACTGGCCAACGGGAAAGCACTTGGGCTCACGGAGGCAGCAAGAGGCAGTGGAGGCAAAGCGGACCTTGGCCTT
>NW_011889389.1:185401-191297 GCF_000151845.1 Pteropus vampyrus
GAAAGAAGGTAGACAGGCGTACGGCATTTTCACCCATCTAAACATCAGAGCTACGTCAATTTTCAGGCATTTTTATACTCACGATTTATGAAAGCAATATTGAATAAAGTTCAATTAATGATGCAAATGTCACCATAATGCTTTGGAAACAGTCAACTCCAACCATACGCTTGACGCAGAACAACATATTTCATCATCGCAAAGAAAGGTAGACGGAGAATTGAGAGATTTCTTCAGCCTTCTCGGTCCAACCTCTATTTAAAGAAAAGGGCACTTTTGGCGATCGAGAGTCAGTAAAATAAAAGACCAACACTTACTAATTGTAGAGCACGGATCAAACACCGTGCGAGTGTTCTGCGTCCTCCGTCATTTCGTGAGCGCTCCCCCATGCGCGTTAGGCGGGTGTGGTGCACATCTCCTGCCTCCCCACGCCTCCCGCTCCCCAGCTTCTCCGGTCCCCGCGCGGTGATGGGCACGCGTGATGAGCCCCGTGCATCATGAGCCTCTTTTCTAAGGGATCGCCATGACAAAGGACTGGTGTCCAGTGTTTTGAAGACTCTTAGTCCATATATATTTTCTTCCTGAGGTTTCAGGTAGAGGGTAAATTCATTCCATATCAGTCCATCCTGGCTGGAAGGAGACTTCTCATCATGATCATAATTAATTATTGATGTCTTTAAGAACCGCTTTTGCTGCTGGGATTACATTGTTTTCAAGATAGGAACCAAACCTAGACTGCTCGGCAGTGTGCATTGCAACTCGGCGGAGGCCTGGCGAACTGTAGGCATCCAGTTTTTTTTAAAACTGAATAAATAATGAATAAGAGAAAAAAATGATTATCTGTTCGGGAATTTAAAATGATGGATTAAACCAGTGTATTGGATTTAACCTAACGGGACTAAATTAGGTGATGATTCAAGCGGCTGGACAAAAATGATAGTTTTAGCCAAACTGGCATTTGCTTGACTTTGTTCTGACAACAGCCCAGTCATTCATCTATCGAAAAAGAAAAGCTTTGTTTTTGCTGCATTTACTGAACAGGTTATATGGCAGCCTGGAGCTTCTCAGGGCTCAACTTCCTGCCATAAGGATAAATAATAAACCCAGAGAGATGAGCGGTAAGAGAGCCTAATACTATTACTTCAACCCTTTGATCCATGTGGACTTCTTGTCACGTGCGTTAATGAATTTCTCTGTGTGCTAAGCCCGGTTCACTCGGGTGTCTGTCATCTGTAGTCTCCAACAGTAATTAATGAAGCTGGAGATGGTGAGGTAACAGAGAAACGATTTCTAAAACATTTCGTACACAGGCTGAAGGGGAAAGTGATTGAAGAGAAGGTAGAGATGATGTGGGTGTATCAGTCAGCTATCGCTGAATAACACATCACCCCGAACAGGCGCGTAGACATTAAGTCTCTATTGTCATGCTCACTGGCCCTCAAATCAGCTGCAGCAGCTCCTCAGACTGCAGGTCTGTCCGCCCACAGCAGTGTTTCTTTAAGGGCTACCCCTCTGCCAGGAGACTTGGAGTGTCCTAGTCCCCACCCAAGGACTCCGCTAGGTGACTTCCGCGGCATGAGCTATTCGAATGCTTTAAAATTTGCTTGCTTTTCTAATCTCTCCTCCTTTATAATCACGTGGTCTTCACCGCCATCTCGTCACATGCCCTCACGACGAGCGTGCATTAAAATGTTTCGAATCGAGACTTTTTCTGCCCGCTTTCTAACCCATTGCACTGGGGCTTTGCATTGAACAGCTTTTAAAATTCTTATCACAGTAGTTCAGGCAGTTTATACGTTATAGTCTATTAAGATGATTCTATCCAAGTTTGTCGCAATTCAGAGATTACAGCTTCTGCGGGACGTTTTGTTAAGAACGTATTCATATATTCACTGTTAGCCGTCAAACACATCCCATGAGCCTGCGTTTAACACCTCATTTGATAATAATCCAACAAAAAGGATAAAAAAAGCAATATTTATTAATCCTATGGAATGGGTTTTACAGGGACATCAATGGGCCCACGCTGTCTCCCCAACGCAAACGGTTCCACATGTCTAGCCCTGTGAGGACCGACGGGCAAAGGGAGCCCGCAAAAGAAGGGAGAGGCGTGAGATGTGAGAACTTCTCCTGTCTGCGTAACTCGGGTTATATAATTACCTTTTCTCACGCCGTCTTTTTTATCTCCTCTAAAAAGAATGCAAAATTTATTCTCGCAAGAGTGACAAACACCATCTGTGTTGTTCTTTGAGTGTGGGAACATCGCTTGATCAGATAGTTTAAGAAAGCATACGCCCCGTGCAAAGCCCACGGGCATGACTGTCGTGTACCCAGACAGCGTTTTCCGAGGGTGAGGAGCCGGAAAAGCACATTTGGACCCCTCAGGATCCTGAGACTCTGGCGACAGCCAGGCCACCCGTGGTTCCTCCTCCCAGCATCCATTCCAGTCAGAACTCCACTGCTGCTTTCTAAGTCCAGCTGGGGCTCATATGATCACGTTCTTTTGACTCTATTTTTATTACCACTCTCTCCAGATCGTAACTCAAATGATGGTCGAGAAAGAAGGTAGACAGGCGTACGGCATTTTCACCCATCTAAACATCAGAGCTACGTCAATTTTCAGGCATTTTTATACTCACGATTTATGAAAGCAATATTGAATAAAGTTCAATTAATGATGCAAATGTCACCATAATGCTTTGGAAACAGTCAACTCCAACCATACGCTTGACACAGAAAAACATATTTCATCGTCGCAAAGAAAGGTAGACGGAGAATTGAGAGATTTCTTCAGCCTTCTCGGTCCAACCTCTATTTAAAGAAAAGGGCACTTTTGGCGATCGAGAGTCAGTAAAATAAAAGACCAACACTTACTAATTGTAGAGCACGGATCAAACACCGTGCGAGTGTTCTGCGTCCTCCGTCATTTCGTGAGCGCTCCCCCATGCGCGTTAGGCGGGTGTGGTGCACATCTCCTGCCTCCCCACGCCTCCCGCTCCCCAGCTTCTCCGGTCCCCGCACGGTGATGGGCACGCGTGATGAGCCCCGTGCATCATGAGCCTCTTTTCTAAGGGATCGCCATGACAAAGGACTGGTGTCCAGTGTTTTGAAGACTCTTAGTCCATATATATTTTCTTCCTGAGGTTTCAGGTAGAGGGTAAATTCATTCCATATCAGTCCATCCTGGCTGGAAGGAGACTTCTCATCATGATCATAATTAATGATCGATGTCTTTAAGAACCGCTTTTGCTGCTGGGATTACATTGTTTTCAAGATAGGAACCAAACCTAGACTGCTCGGCAGTGTGCATTGCAACTCGGCGGAGGCCTGGCGAACTGTAGGCATCCAGTTTTTTTTAAAATTGAATAAATAATGAATAAGAGAAAAAATGATTATCTGTTCGGGAATTTAAAATGATGGATTAAACCAGTGTATTGGATTTAACCTAACGGGACTAAATTAGGTGATGATTCAAGCGGCTGGACAAAAATGATAGTTTTAGCCAAACTGGCATTTGCTTGACTTTGTTCTGACAACAGCCCAGTCATTCATCTATCGAAAAAGAAAAGCTTTGTTTTTGCTGCATTTACTGAACAGGTTATATGGAAGCCTGGAGCTTCTCAGGGCTCAACTTCCTGCCATAAGGATAAATAATAAACCCAGAGAGATGAGCGGTAAGAGAGCCTAATACTATTACTTCAACCCTTTGATCCATGTGGACTTCTTGTCACGTGCGTTAATGAATTTCCCCTGTGTGCTAAGCCCGGTTCACTCGGGTGTCTGTCATCTGTCGTCTCCGACAGTAATTAACGAAGCTGGAGATGGTGAGGTAACAGAGAAACGATTTCTAAAACATTTCGTACACAGGCTGAAGGGGAAAGTGATTGAAGAGAAGGTAGAGATGATGTGGGTGTATCAGTCAGCTATCGCTGAATAACACATCACCCCGAACAGGCGCGTAGACATTAAGTCTCTATTGTCATGCTCACTGGCCCTCAAATCAGCTGCAGCAGCTCCTCAGACTGCAGGTCTGTCCGCCCACAGCAGTGTTTCTTTAAGGGCTACCCCTCTGCCAGGAGACTTGGAGTGTCCTAGTCCCCACCCAAGGACTCCGCTAGGTGACTTCCGCGGCATGAGCTATTCGAATGCTTTAAAATTTGCTTGCTTTTCTAATCTCTCCTCCTTTATAATCACGTGGTCTTCACCGCCATCTCGTCACATGCCCTCACGACGAGCGTGCATTAAAATGTTTCGAATCGAGACTTTTTCTGCCCGCTTTCTAACCCATTGCACTGGGGCTTTGCATTGAACAGCTTTTAAAATTCTTATCACAGTAGTTCAGGCAGTTTATACGTTATAGTCTATTAAGATGATTCTATCCAAGTTTGTCGCAATTCAGAGATTACAGCTTCTGCGGGACGTTTTGTTAAGAACGTATTCATATATTCACTGTTAGCCGTCAAACACATCCCATGAGCCTGCGTTTAACACCTCATTTGATAATAATCCAACAAAAAGGATAAAAAAAGCAATATTTATTAATCCTATGGAATGGGTTTTACAGGGACATCAATGGGCCCACGCTGTCTCCCCAACGCAAACGGTTCCACATGTCTAGCCCTGTGAGGACCGACGGGCAAAGGGAGCCCGCAAAAGAAGGGAGAGGCGTGAGATGTGAGAACTTCTCC
Source organism: Pteropus vampyrus (assembly GCF_000151845.1). Classification (NCBI taxonomy): domain Eukaryota; kingdom Metazoa; phylum Chordata; class Mammalia; order Chiroptera; family Pteropodidae; genus Pteropus; species Pteropus vampyrus. The sequence goes on from NW_011889389.1 coordinate 190,090, forward strand.
TGTCTGCGTAACTCGGGTTATATAATTACCTTTTCTCACGCCGTCTTTTTTATCTCCTCTAAAAAGAATGCAAAATTTATTCTCGCAAGAGTGACAAACACCATCTGTGTTGTTCTTTGAGTGTGGGAACATCGCTTGATCAGATAGTTTAAGAAAGCATACGCCCCGTGCAAAGCCCACGGGCATGACTGTCGTGTACCCAGACAGCGTTTTCCGAGGGTGAGGAGCCGGAAAAGCACATTTGGACCCCTCAGGATCCTGAGACTCTGGCGACAGCCAGGCCACCCGTGGTTCCTCCTCCCAGCATCCATTCCAGTCAGAACTCCACTGCTGCTTTCTAAGTCCAGCTGGGTCCGGCCCCCTCCCCCAGCTTCCAGGGCTGGCTACGGGGACTGGATGAGGTGCGTCTGTGATCTCAGTCGCCCCAAGCGGAGCCAGTGACCAGCACCCCCAGACTCGTGCTGGACCTCACGGGAAGAGCAGTGTTCTCTCTGAAGGGACCGAGCCAGCAGGATGGCCTCCGGGAGGTGCTGGTGGCCCACACGCCGCCAGGAAGGAAGAGCCTGCTGGAGATGATGCCGGCCCAGAGGAAAGACGAGAGACAGGTTGCTAAGGATGCTGCTCGAGCACCTGGACCCAGACACCCCGGTCCCTGTCCAGCCCTGAGCTTCTCCACATGCGTCAGGAGCCTAGGTCCCCCCTCCTGCTTGGACTTCATCAGTACGGTACCTAACGGCATCGGAGGGACAAAAGCCCCAATAAGCACCCCAGAAACCAAGGAGAAGCCTTGCAGTGGGGATGCAAACACACACGTCTCTGCACAAAACAGAGAACAAATATGACCTTCGTTGAGAGGGGAAGACTACCGGCTACCTCCCCCGCTGTCACTCGCTCGCCCTTCATCGTCGGCGGCCGGGCCTGCTCCCAACCAGAAACCCTAAAACGACAGTACTCACCTCACCAGACTCCTGCGAGTCTACGACCCGCTGCGGACCAGTGGGATCGGAAGGTAAGACTAGAGGCAGGGTTCGTGGGAAGGTTTTCTTCCCTGCTAAAGAGACACATGAGGAGAAACATCCCTCTTCCTGCCCTTGGGTATAGCTGGGTAAGTTGGTGATGTCTGGAGGACCTGCAGCTCTCTCGTGATCGTGAGGAGAATGACAGCCAGTGCACGGGGTGGGAAAACAGAAACATCTGGATGCCACTGG
>NW_011889389.1:192751-195432 GCF_000151845.1 Pteropus vampyrus
CTGGGAAATGTGTTTATTTAGCTGGGCACATCCCACTGCACAGCAGTGGGAACAAAGTCAGGATTCTGAGAGCAAGGGGTCGAATTAAAAAGTCGGACACTGCAAAGAGCCAGTGAGGACGAGGAGAAACAGGAACCCTTCAAAGCGTAAACACGTACATACCACGGGACCCCACAAACCCCCTCCTGGCCAACAAAGAGGTGCGCCCGAGTGTGTGTGGCGGCTTCGCTCGTAACAGCCCAGACCCGGACACGATCCAAATGTCCGTCAGCGTGTGAGAGGGCAAACGAGCAGGTGTCTCTACACCAGCAGCGAGACGCTTCTCCGCAGGAAGACGAGCCGAGCTACAGGCTAGCGCGACGGCACGCGCGACTCGCCCGGGCACTTGCTGGCCGAGAAGCGAGCGAGACGCCGCGTGCTGCGCGATGCCACACAGAGTGACAGAGGAGAGGGGGCGTCTGAACGACGCAAAGGGAAGGGCTTGCAGCATGACTGACTCAGCCGTTACAGATGAGCCACATCCTATAGACCTCTGAACGGCCTTCTGGAAACTCTTGTCACACCTACAAGATAAACAAGCTGCAGATAGATAGGACCAGTGATCCGGGAATCCCTCTCCCGTGCAGCCCCCACCCGAAACTCCCCCTGCCCATCCTGAGTCATGAGGCGCAGGTAGAACCTCAGACGAAGGACTCCCGTGCCCCTTGCGTGGACACCGCAGAGGTATGTGAGCCGTGAGGTGTCTAACCAGGGGAGCTCATGCTCTGGTGCTGCTGAGCCCCGCGGCTCTGCCAGCTGATAAATTCTCCGTCCTCTAACGAAGTCGTCTGAGCATCCAGTTTCCTCTATCGGGTGTCACTTCCTGCAACAACGGACGTTCTCGAAAGGACAGATCCTATTCATAGTGATGGAAAGAAAATTAGTGTTTGCCTGGCCCTAGAGGTCATGGGCGTACTGACTAAGAAGGAAAGAGAGGGAGCCTTTGGGTGACGGAACTGTTCTGTATCTTGATCGTGCTGGTAGTTGCATTGTACATATACTTGTTAAAATGCATCAGTCTATACATGGAAAATGAATGTGCTTTGCTGCATATAAACTATATTTCCATAAAGCTCACTTTTTAATAATCTATATATTTGATAAACCCAAAATGCACAGCATATAAACTCATCTCAGACATGACCATTGTCATCATCTCCATCACTTCACCACCGTCTGACCCAACTCTCGGTCACCTCCCACCTGGATCCCTGTAAAAGCCCCCCACCAACTGTCTTTCTTCCAGTCTTAGAGTCGTGCTGCCTGATCTCTCTCAGCAGCCTGAGTGAACCTTTAAAAAAATAAGTCATGTCACTCTTTGGCTTAAAACCCTCTAAACATTTCCTATAGATGAGAATAAACATGTAAGTTCTTTTCTTGGTATATGAAGCAGAATTAGATTCAGCTGCAGCTTACGGAAGGACCCCAAAATGCAGTGTCTTAAAACAGTTAATTTCTCTGTCATGACAGTGAAATCAAGGGGCTGTCAGCCCAGGGCTGGTATCAGAGGCCCAGATGCTCTTCCGTTGTTGCCCCAGTGTGCAAAGCTTCCATTGCTAAGGTCACCTGCCGCATGGTTCAAGATGGTTGTTGGGGCTCCAGCCATCGCATCTATATTCTAGCCACCAACCAATAGGAAGCCAAACCTCCTCCCATTTAAAACATATCAAAGAAACGTCAGGCCCCGCCCACTGAAGAAAACTTCGGTTAGAAAATAGTCATCATTCTGTGGCGCTAACCGTCAAGGTGTCTGTGCGGGAGGGAGAGTGGGGATTGGGGTCGGGCGGCGGCCTCAGCCACAGGTGCCCATCAGAGCCAGCCTGGGAGCCCCCTGCCCGCCTCCCGCTCCCCCTGACTGTCCTCCAGCCCCCTGTGCTGCATGCTCTCCCTCCAGCACACCAAGCCGACTGCATCTCCCCGTGCCTGGTCCTGCCCACCAAGCTGACTGCATCTCCCCGTCCACGTGCCTGGTCCTGCCCAGACGGCTGCTCCTCTGTCCCCTCGTTGAGGTCTCCATTCCCAGCCCTCCGGACCGCGCCATCCTGAAGGCCAGACCCTTCCCTACTCGCTCCCTGCTCACTCACTGCCCTGTGATCTGGGCGATCTAGTTTGCCTTTTCAAGTTAACAGGGACGAAAATAAGTAAATAAATAAGCCCCCTCCCTAACCCACTCCACTATAACTGGAGTTCCAGGGAGGAAGGGACAGGGGACTTAACACAGCAGAGAGGTTTTTGTAAAAAAAGTGGGTCTAGTGGGGGCTGGGGGGCGCTGTCTGAGAACCCGCAGCCTCAGAGAGGATGGATTACCCGGCATTCCCAGCTGTGCCTAAAGACTTCGGGGACACAAACCCAGCTCTTCAATGTCACTTAGCCAGGCCCCTTCCAGTGCGTTTCTAGGCCGGCTTTAGGCAGAGAGGCCCGCGGGAGAGGGAATGAGTCTCGGGGAACGCTCCGGCAGGTCCCCGAACCAGGGGCCCAGCGCAAGGTCCGCAGGAGGGGACGCTGCAGCCCGAGCACTCAGAGCACGGACCTGCGGCCCCTCCACGCAGCGCCGGTGGCATTTCCCCTTTATCTCTGCTTGGCCCAAATCCCACGCCTGGGAATCCACGCCTGTGTCCTGCGGGGAGGGTCGCCCAGAGGCT
>NW_011889389.1:195482-197247 GCF_000151845.1 Pteropus vampyrus
CAGGGCTGGTATCAGAGGCCCAGATGCTCTTCCGTTGTTGCCCCAGTGTGCAAAGCTTCCATTGCTAAGGTCACCTGCCGCATGGTTCAAGATGGTTGTTGGGGCTCCAGCCATCGCATCTATATTCTAGCCACCAACCAATAGGAAGCCAAACCTCCTCCCATTTAAAACATATCAAAGAAACGTCAGGCCCCGCCCACCCGAAGAAAACTTCGGTTAGAAAATAGTCATCATTCTGTGGCGCTAACCGTCAAGGTGTCTGTGCGGGAGGGAGAGTGGGGATTGGGGGCGGGCGGCGGTCTCAGCCACAGGTGCCCATCAGAGCCAGCCTGGGAGCCCCCTGCCCGCCTCCCGCTCCCCCTGACTGTCCTCCAGCCCCCTGTGCTGCGTGCTCTCCCTCCAGCACACCAAGCTGACTGCATCTCCCCGTGCCTGGTCCTGCCCACCAAGCTGACTGCATCTCCCCGTCCACGTGCCTGGTCCTGCCCAGACGGCTGCTCCTCTGTCCCCTCGTTGAGGTCTCCATTCCCAGCCCTCCGGACCGCGCCATCCTGAAGGCCAGACCCTTCCCTACTCGCTCCCTGCTCACTCACTGCCCTGTGATCTGGGCGATCTAGTTTGCCTTTTCAAGTTAACAGGGACGAAAATAAGTAAATAAATAAGCCCCCTCCCTAACCCACTCCACTATAACTGGAGTTCCAGGGAGGAAGGGACAGGGGACTTAACACAGCAGAGAGGTTTTTGTAAAAAAAATGGGTCTAGTGGGGGCTGGAGGGCGCTGTCTGAGAACCCGCAGCCTCAGAGAGGATGGATTACCCGGCATCCCCAGCTGTACCTAAAGACTTTGGGGACACAAACCCAGCTCTTCAATTTCACTTAGCCAGGCCCCTTCCAGTGCGTTTCTAGGCCGGCTTTAGGCAGAGAGGCCCCCGGGAGAGGGAGTGAGTCTCGGGGAGCGCTCCGGCGGGTCCCCGAACCAGGGGCCCAGCGCAAGGTCCGCAGGAGGGGACGCTGCAGCCCGAGCACTCAGAGCACGGACCTGCGGCCCCTCCACGCAGCGCCGGTGGCATTCCCCCTTTATCTCTGCTTGGCCCAAATCCCACGCCTGGGAATCCACGCCTGTGTCCTGCGGGGAGGGTCGCCCAGAGGCTGAACCCTCCCCTGATCCTCCCCCGGCCTGCCCTGCTGCCCCCCAAATCTACAGGGCCACCCCGACCGCACATGAAGAAAATAACAGTCATAACACCGCTGGTCTCCCCGGGCACTGCGTGTGCGCCCCGGGCGCACTCCAAGTGACAGTACGTTCTGCGGCGGAGAGGGGCAGGCCCAGTCCTGTTCTGGAGACTCGCTCCCCACCAACCCCAGGCACCAGTCCCTCTAAGCCTCAAGCCCCCTCCTGCACCCCCGAATTGCTTTGAAATCAATCTCCAGTGCCCACGGGAAGGTCCCAGCTTTTTGGCACAAGTTGTTTAAGCTGAGTGAGCGCAGCACCCTCCTCCCTCCATGGGCCAAGACCCGCTCCCACAGCTAGGGAGAGGGGCGCGCAAAGAGCCGGGTTCTCGTCCTGGAACTGCGGCCCCACGGACAGAGCAGCGGGGCGGTGGAGGGGACCCCACAGTCGCAGGGATGGAAGCGCCGAGATCCGCCGTGCTCTCGTAGAGCCGGCCTCACAAGCGGCCCCAAGACCGGAAACTATTAGCGGGGGTGTCCTCGGGCAAAAGCCTGCAACGTGGGCACAGGAGAACAATTCGTTGTTTAAGTCACG
>NW_011889389.1:197847-198355 GCF_000151845.1 Pteropus vampyrus
AATAACAGTCATAACACCGCTGGTCTCCCCGGGCACTGCGTGTGCGCCCCGGGCGCACTCCAAGTGACAGTACGTTCTGCGGCGGAGAGGGGCAGACCCAGTCTTGTTCTGGAGACTCGCTCCCCACCAACCCCAGGAACCAGTCTCTCTGAGCCTCACACCTGCTCCTGCACCCCTGAATTGCTTTGAAATCAATCTCCGGTGCCCACGGGAAGGTCCCAGCTTTTTGGCACAAGACAAGCTGAGTGAGCGCACCCTCCTCCCTCCATGGGCCAAGACCCGCTCCCACAGCTAGGGAGAGGGGCGCACAAAGAGCTGGGTTCTCGTCCTGGAACTGCGGCCCCACGGACAGAGCAGCGGGGCGGTGGAGGGGACCCCACAGTCACAGGGATGGAAGCGCCGAGATCCGCCGCGCTCTCGTAGAGCCGGCCTCACAAGCGGCCCCAAGACCGGAAACTATTAGCGGGGGTGTCCTCGGGCAAAAGCCTGCAACGTGGGCACAGGAGAA
>NW_011889389.1:198405-204055 GCF_000151845.1 Pteropus vampyrus
CAAGCGGCCCCAAGACCGGAAACTATTAGCGGGGGTGTCCTCGGGCAAAAGCCTGCAACGTGGGCACAGGAGAACAATTCGTTGTTTAAGTCACGCTCTTTCTGTACTGTCTGGTTTTTTAATGTGCTTGCACGGTCTACCCAAGAAAACAAACAGACAAACCCGAATCCCCGCGGCCTCGTCCCCACAGCCTCGTCGCTGCCAGAAGTTTCTCTGCAGTCAGGCTGCAAGGTCAGTGCTCCTCCCCACTGCCCCCTCTCATGTGTCCCAGCTGTCACCTGGTGCGGGAACCTGGCTCAGCCTCCTGGGCCCTGAGGGAGCTGAGCCTCTGCAGCAGGATTCGGCGGGCCCCTCCCCTGGAACGGCACAGTGGACGGCGCGGGCGGGCAGGGGAGGCTGGACTCCAGCTGCCACCCCTCCCCAAACCAGCATCTCCTGGCAGCGCCCCCGGGGTGGTGGCTTCTCACCTGCAGGGCAGGCTCCCCGCAGGTCCCGCCCTCACCTTGTGCTGCCTCAAGCATCAGAAAGGTAGCCTGACTTTTTCACGTGTCACCATCGTTCCTGGTACTGGAGAACCCCCAGCGTATCCTGATCCCGAATGCTTTAAACACGAGCAAACACAAACGGAAACAATAGCGAGATCCAGAGACTGCGAACCCATCGTTCCCCGACCCCCTGCAAGACTGGTCCTACCAGCCAGACAAGAGCCTGGCCTGAGGCTGGGGGAGGGGGCTCTCCCAGCGCCCTGGGGCTGGGACTCTGGCCCTAGGCCAGGTGAGGGGGGCTCAGCGTTTTCCACTCCGCTTGGTCGTGTTGGGAGGAGGACTCGAGGGCCCCTACTGCCCTGGTGGCAGCGGTCCCGTGTCATTCACAGACACCCTCTGGGCACCCTGGTGGCAGCACACAGGGAGCAAGCTGGGCGTGGCCATGGGTCCTTGGGTGAGCGTGGTGAGCGTGGGACCACCTGCTCCCGCCACTGTTCAGTGTCCTCTGGTCCTGTTCGAGCTCAGAGGAGATGTGCCTTTTACTCTCACAAAGGACGCTGCTGGGCCCTGTGACTTTAAAACGTGGCGATTCTGACAGAATCCAGCCTTGGGGAATTTCCAGACATGTGGCCTCTGTCTGTCTGCCACGTCGGGGGGTGTCTAACTCGGGGAGGGCACGGAAAGCAGAGCCTGCTGCGCTGGGCGGCACAGCTTCACTCTACGGTCCCAAGAGCCTGCGTCACCTCCCGCTGGGGCGTTGTAAGCTGCACCCTTCTCCGCCAACGCCAGGGAGTCGGCCCGATGGCTCAGCTCAGGGTCGACAGCACCAGACCCTGCACGGACTGCTGTGCCGCTCCCTGTGGTTGACCTGCACCCCCCGAAGCCGGCCGCCCAGCCTGCCTCAGGGTGCACAGCCCGCTCTGACTCCTAGCTGGGGGACACGGTTCCTCCAGAACCCACGGGGCCCACTGGGCGCTGCGCTCCCCGCCGTGGAGCGGGCGTGCTGACTGGCCCTTCCCTTCAGGGAGGGGGTCCACGGCAGTGCGAGTCCGACCTGTCATGCCCTCTGGAGCACAGGTGTCTTTCCAAGGCCCCCGGAGTATGAGCCACCTCCCCCTGTCCATCGGCGGGGCGAATGGGTCAGCGCGATCGCCACAGGGATGCGTAGCCGGTCCAGACCCTGCAGCTGCGCTTCAGCGGTGAGAAGATGCAGATCCAGTCCTGAGGCAACACCGTGGATTAGCGCTGTCCATCCAAAGGCGTGTGTGTGCGCCTGCGCCCACGTGTGCGTGAGCGCGCACCTGTGCGTTCTGCATCATCTATTTAATAGTGCGGACTATAGCAGAATACGCGGTGCCACACCGTCAGCGTCTGGACGCAGCAGTAGAGTCGCTGCATTTCGGGGTGTATATCTTCAGCTTTCAGTGTTGCCAAATTGCTCCCCAAAATATTTGTACCAATCGGCAAGTCGTGTTCGAGGTTCAAAGGTTTCCTCACTTTCCGAAGTGAGGCTTTTCCAGAAGTTCTTCTCGTAAGACTTATGTCGTGGCGACGTACGTCTGGCTTGGTTTCATAAATCTGAGGTCGAAGTTTGGTTCTCCAGAGAAACGCTCACCTTTATGGCTCACCATTTAATTTCTCTGCTGTCAAGAGGCAGAATTAAGTTCTTCCTCTTTTAAAAAGAATGGTATAAGTGGGGAGTAATGAATGCAAAATGCTGTAGTTAAACAGCGACAGAGAAGCTGATGGATCGGTGCCGCTGAAGTTATGCTATAAACAGGAAGAAAGTGATATTTAATCATTTGCCAAAAAAAAAAAAACACCCAGCGGTGACGGATATGGTGTACTTTGACTCTGGGTGACTCGCTACAGCAAATCGTTATTTTCCAGCTCATAGAGGAAATAAAAAGTGCAAAGCACAGGAAATTATTGCTTTCCAGAGCACGCCGGGTCCCCCGAACTGTTTAAACTTGTGAACCATTGCACAGTTCCGCTCACGGGCCGAGTCGGGTCCTCCCGAAAGCCGCGTGAGGACCTCGGACGCCCAGCGCCTCAGGAAGCGTCGTCATTCAGAGACGGGGCCTTCGGAGGAGTGATTAGGTGAAACGAGGTGATGGGGATGGCCCTGCGCCAAGACGGTTGGTGACGTTAAAGGAAGAGGAGGCTGGGACGCAGACGCCCACAGGGGGACGGCCGCAGGAGGACACGGAGCAGCCAAGGAGCGAGGCCTCCGGAGCAGCCGCCCTGGCCTCTCCCGGCTTCTGTGGCCGCGTCGTGCTCATCTGTGCCTCCCTGTCCACGTGGCTGTGCCCTCGTCTCTGTGTCCTCTCCGCGTCTTTCAAGGACACTCGTTTGGGGACTTAGAGCCCACCTGGCTAATCCAGGATGACTGCATCTCAAGATCCCTCCCTCAGTCACACCTGCGAAGGCCCTGTTTCTGACGACGTTCCCATTCACAGCTCCTTAGGGGACAGACAGGGCACAGACAGGGCTTTGGGAGCTGTCAGCCCCTCGCACTGCCCGGCGGGGGTGTTGGGGGGTCGCGCTTTGAGTTACGGACAGCGCTCGTAACAGCACCTGGCATCGAGTGAGTGACCTGTAAGTATTGACGAAATTAATATTTAGTCCATATTTTTATTATCCACATCTGTATCAAAAGTAGGGGCACGATGAGAGGGATGTTGTTTCAAGATGAACGAGAAAGCTCGCTTCTTCGTAGCAGAATAATCCTGTATGATGAGTACGCAAACGACAGATGACCATGCTGAGAGAAACAGTGTAGAACCCGTCAGAAATAAGCACACGGAGACGATGTGCCGTGGAAAACGCCACGAACCTCGCGGGCTTTCTCTCGAAGTGCGGATGAGCCAGGGCTGCCTCTGGGACCTGCACCCCTCTGCCGGCCCTTCAGGTGATGGCGACCCCGCACGCCCCACCCGCCACTGGGCCGAGGCCGAAGCGGCCCAGGGTCACCTGGAAAGGCTCTGGGGACCCAGGGGAAGGGGCTTTCGGGGGGCAGGCAGCCCGGGTGTGAGGGTGGCTGGGCTCCGCGGTGGCCCCCTCCCCCGTCTCTGCCCCGCCTGTGAATTCGTCACATGACAGACTCTGTGCAGTGGGGGGTTCCTTGCAGCCCCCCCAGGGGATGAAACGAAGCAAACCATAAAGGGCGGCCCGGCCTCGCTGACCGCCGTCCTCGACCGTCTCTTCCCTCCGCAGAGACCCACCCCGGAGATGAATCCAAGTGCGGTGACTTCTCTTTCTTTCTTTTTAAAGAACTTTCCCGATGGGAGTATCTTTGTCTAGGGCAATGTCTGGCCACACTGGATCTTAGACTGCGGCCACACTCGGTGGTCCTAGAATGGGGCTCCCTGCGGGAAGGACCAGCCTTACGACTTAAGGCATGCTGTGGGGTCCCAAGGGATCGCCACTCGACCTGGAGACTGAATTCAATCGATTAAGCCTCTGTAATGATTCCCAATAAAATCTCTGAGCACCGAGGCTTGGGCTGGCTTCTCTGGTTGGCGATGCTCGGTGTGCATGGTCACCCGGCGACACTGGGAGGGTGGTGTGTCTGACCGCACGGGGGGAGAGGACAACGGAGCTTGCCTGGAGCCCTCCTGGGCGGCCTTGTGCATCTCTTCTTTGCCTGATTTTGATCTGCATCCTTCCCCTGAAGTAAACGGTGTCCGTGAGCAGAAGGGCTTCAGTGAGGGCTGTGAGCCCTTCGAGCAGAGCGTCCGTTATGGCAGCCCGAGCAAGCTGACTCAGGCGCTCAGCTGTCTCCGGCGAGGGCACCCACATTGCAGCGGGGCTCCGGGATGCGTGAGGGGTTATGGAAAGGGCCTGCATCACGACGCCTGGCTCTCGGGCGTGTCTGCGGGCGGAAGACGGAGCAGCCACCCGGTCATCCTCTGCCTCCTGCTCGTCACTCCTCCTATGAGTTTGTGCCTGTGTGTGTGTGTGTGTGTGTGTGTGTGTGTGTGTGTGCGCCCGCGCATGTGTGTGTGTGTGTGAGTGCCTCTGTGTAGGACATGTGTGCTTAGACGTGGCAGACATGTTATCACCTCAGAGTCTGTGCCCTCGCTGTCCCCAGGCTGGGATGCTGATCCTTGCCCTCCACAGTCCCCTCAAAAGCCACTTCCTGGGATACACCCCCTTTCCGGACTCTGAACGATGGCCCCCCCCCTTCTCTTCAGCTCGATTATCTCCACCTCTGCATATTTATCAGTGGTCAGGTCGGGGCCCACTTTATGTGGCGAGAAGGAACACCCCAGTGGCTTTAAAGGGCAGAATCTGCTTCTCACTCTATGATCCACTGAGGTCGGGTGACAGGCTCAGATCACGGCAGTAGCCCAGGTGGCCGAAGGAGCCGGCACAGCCCCAGCTGGAGCCCAGCAGGAACCAGCGTCAGGTGCCCTGGCCTGGAAGAGAGGCACAGACCCGTCTGCAACGTGCTGGTCACAGCGAGTCACCAGCTCCGCCCACCCGGAGTGCCAGCCTAGCCTGACAGAAGGTGCGACGCTGGGGTCACTTACAGACGAGCACTGACGGCCCCACGTTCCTTGCTCAATAACTGTCTCGTTTACTTCTGTTTGCTCGTAACCGTCTTCTCCAAGGAGCAAATAAACTTCAAGAGAACAGCAGCCTCGTGTGACGACGAGCTTGACACACAGGAACTGCTCAGTGTATGGTTATCTATGTAAATATTTACATGTGATAATGTATGCATTTTTCCACATGTGTGTGGAATGTTTGAATGAGTTATACTGCGAACTCGAAGGCCCACGAGACTGTGCATTCGTGACACTCTCTGGAACTAGAGGCTCTCGGCAGGTCGTTTGGCGTCTCCTGTTGCTCTCGTTGCCTTTGTCGTGCACTGAACTGGAAGTCGGGAGAGGGTCCTGGCTTGATTAGTCTCTGCCCGTAAGACGCTCCACCTCATGCGACCACGGGTCTTCCTCTGGGTTCAGAAACTTTGGTTCTCGGACTCCTAGCAGCCCTCATTAGGCCGAGGCCACCAACTTAGATCCGAGAGAGAGACAAATGATCACCTTAAGACCGGACGGAAGTTTCAGGACACTGCCTCTGCGGGCTCCAGCGATCTCCCAGGTTCAAGGCCGAAGCCGAACTTCAGGCTTCTTTGGGATACTGCAGACCCCGGGGGG
>NW_011889389.1:205149-207378 GCF_000151845.1 Pteropus vampyrus
GGGAATGTAACAAGCAAAGAAGTTAGAGACAGAGACAGCACGTGCACACAATCCTTTGACTCTGGTTGACTTAAGACCTAATTACTATAGAGTACTTGACCTCTAAGAAAGCTTTTGAGGCTGTAGTGATGAACACCGTGAGAGCGAGGAGCGGACGTGACGGAACCATTGGGTTTTAATTAATTGGATTCTGGGGTGTGCAAGTGCCCCAAAGAAGAGCTCTTAGCTGAATTCACACACTTTGGGATTTCAGGAGCCTGTTAAAATTTTTTCCTTTGAATTCCTGTCAAACTGAGAAGTATTGAAAACCACCAGACAAACTAATAACATCCGATTTCTTACTAAAACGACACTTGGCGTGTCAACATGCTCCTGGGGTCCCCCAGCTCTGCAGTTTTCCTCGTGGTAAAATACACACAACGAAACTTACCATCTTAACTATTCTAAGTGTGCAGTTCAGTGTTACTAAATACACTTATAACGTGCAATTATCATCTCCCTCCGTCTTCATAACGATTTTCATTTTGAAAACTGAAACTCTACATCTATTAAATAGCAGCCCCCTCCCCACCGCCTCCAGCCCCTGGCAAACCACCATCCTAAGTATCTCATATAAGTGGAATCATATAGTATTTGTCTTTTTGTGACTGGCTTATTTAACTCGGCATAATGGCCTCAAGGCTCAACCATGTTGGAACAAGGGGCAGAATCTCCTTCTTTTCTAAAGCTGATAATGTTGCACTATGTGGATGGACCACATTTTGTCGATCCATTCATCTGTCCTCACGGATACCTGGATTGCTTCCGTGTTTTAGCGACTGTGAATAAAACTGCCATGAACACGGGTACATATATGTCTCTTTGAGACCCTTTGGGGTATAGAAGTGGAATTGTCGAATCGTGTAGTAATTCTATTTCTAACATTTTAAGAAACCTCCATACCGTTTTCCATAAGCTGTACCATTTTACATTCCCACCAACAGTGCGCATGGGTTCCGATTTCTCCACATCCTTGCCAACACTTATGTTCTGTTTTCCCATAGCAGCCATCCTAATCAGTGTGAAGTGGTATCTCGCTGTAGTTTCGATCTGCATTTCCGTAATGACTAGCGATGGTGAGCATCTCTTCGTGTGCTCATTGGCCATCTGTATTTCTTCTGAGGAGAAACGCCTATTCAAGTCCTTGACCCATTTTTGTTTTGGTTGTTTGTTTTTTGTTCTTGCGTTTTAGGGGTTCTCTATATATCCTGGGCTTCTCCGAACTATTCTACTGGATCTCAAGATTTATGAAGATGGAGGCCCTCTTTGGGCTTGTCTTCAAATATCTGAACGTACCTTCACGTCGTAGGTGCTCCAGGAATGTGCCCTGAACCACGTGAAGTCAACGGACTCTTTGTTACATCTCTCTTGGTGCACGATTGCCTGCTCTCGCCTTTGATCTTATTTTTAAAAATGTATTTAGCTATCATGCTGTCGAAATCATTACTGATGTTCTGAGGTGTCATGAGCATTGGCGAGGATGACTGACTCAAAGGTGGATGGTTTACCCTCTTGGGGCAAGTTGGTAATCATCGCCATTTGTGATACTTCTCGAAAAAATTATCTTTACTCCCTTTACGTGTTACCGAGTCCACTGTGACAACAGGTGCCTTCGAGACCTGACACTGGGGATTCCACCTCTGGTAATGGTTGAGGAGCTTCTTGCAGATCAACACTTTCCCAAATAGCAATTATAAAAATACACACACACACACACACACACACACACACAATGACAGCTACCTAAAGAAAGTGGGGAGTTAACAAGAGATTGGAATCAATGCTTGAAACTACAAAGCATCTAGAATAGAAAAAATACACAATTAGAAAAATGAAATAACAAAACTTGCAGAATTACACCACCTGATTTCAAGACTTAATATAAAACTACATTAATTAAGACAATGTGATAATAGCATAGAGATATACAAATCATCAACAGAACAGAATCGAGTCTAGAAATATACTCATACAAATATGATCAACTGATTTTCAAACAAGTGACGAGCCAGAGATCAAGAGAAAATATTTGTAAACTTGTATCTGAAAAAAAAGACAGGTATCCAGACTCTACAAAGACCACCCATAATCCAGTGATAACAAAAAGTCAACAACTCTTTTTAAAAATGACAAAAACATTGGAATGGGTACTATGACAAAGAAGGTACAGAAATAACTCGTAAGCACATG
>NW_011889389.1:208798-211833 GCF_000151845.1 Pteropus vampyrus
GCTTCCCGGCCGGAGCATGCCACTGTCGGGGGGACATTGTCCCCTTCAGGTCGGGGAGCAGACGCTCCACGGGCAGGACGGAGTGAACAGTGCACACCGTGTGTGTGACAGGGAGGCCAAGGGTCGCACGTGGTCACGCGCGGGGACACGCAGACTGTCCCTGGAGGGTCGATGAGAAGACCACCCGTACCGTGGGTCGGCTGAGGGCTTGGTGGGAGGAAGACGTTTCGCTGTTTTCTCGTTTCATTCGTTTTGAGTGTCGAATCCCGGGATTGTATTATTTTTATCTAAAGCTTGACTTTTTATTATACAAATAAAAATACAAATTCCCCGGCTCCATTCTGATACAAAGATGCAGACTCATGAATATTTACCCCCAAGTCTTTTCTCCAAAACCCTCAAGGAGAATGAACGAATCCGAAAGCCTTCCACTGTGCGTGTCGCCCCCAAACCCCATGTTACTCCTTAAGTCACGCAGACCAGGTGACCACCTTAGGGACGACTCCACCTTAGGGAGACTTAAATAGAAATGGAGCCCCCAAGTCCTTTGGCATAATAGGAGTTTTTATAAAGGACAATAATAGAAAGAAACGAAAGAAGGAAGATTTCTAAAAATTGCGTTTAGGAAGTTAATTTGAAAGAATTTTTGAGTCATCATTTTCTGGAAGGGTTTGGGATGTTGTCAGACAGATAGAGGCAAATAAAAAAATAATTACAGCACTTGTCATTGCTGTGTCTGGGCTTGGTCGTGAGGATGCTGATAAAACCAACCCAGCTGGAAGTGAGCGTGAGTTGTTCGTGTGAAAAATGGTCATGGACTTGGCAGCTGAGAAGGCGGAGGTACTCAAAGTATTTGTTCATTAGCAAGATTTGTTGTTTTCGGCTCTGGAAAAATGTTGTCAAAGCAAAAATAAGGTCATTTATACTACTAGTCTGCAAGGTAAATTTTACTTAAAAAAAGAAAAAGAAAAAAAAAAAGGAGGAAGAAAATACAAGATTGTTCTCCTGTGGTTGGAAAGTAGGACAATGGATTGAATTACTTGTCAGGAGATAATTAAAGAGCCAGACAGGAAATTTCTTAGAGAGTTTAAGCTAGAACCATGTATTTGAGATTAAAATAACAACAACAGAATCTGCCAAACAAGGGAGATGCGGTGATGTGAGCTTTCAGTTAAAATAATATGCCAGAAGATGGAAAAGTATAGAAAATAATATGCAAACACCTTTGTCCGCTGGATTTGCCCACTCTTAATATTTTGGCATACTTTGATATTTTAAAATAAAACATTACAGACTAACTGGAAGCCTTTATCTACTCCTTCCTCCTTGACTGAATTCTCTTTCTTCGCCAAAGGAGTCACCATTCCCAGGTGTGTTATTATAGTTTTCTACTTAGATGTCGATCTATAAATGCTATGTAAAATTGTTACATACATTTTTAACGTTTTTACAAAAAGTATCTATCACGCTTTTCATCGATCTGTAACTTGCCCTCTCGTCTTATTCTTATGTTTTAAGATTAGTGATTACATTTATAGCTATGGTTAATAAATTTTAACTCATAGGTGGTATTTATTGTGCATGAATGTGCCACATTTTATTAAACCATTCTCTAGCCAATGGACAATAGATGGATCCCAGTATTCTGCTCTTATACCTCTTACATACGATGCTGCTGTGAATACTCTGGTGCGTGGCTCCTTGTGCAGATGTGTGAGAATGCCCCTCTCCCCACGCCCACCCCACACACCCTTAGAAAAAGCCCCTGTTTGTAGGGCAAGCGTATCTTCAACTTTTCAAGATACGACAAATTGGTCTCTGGAGGAGATGCGCCAATTTACATTCCCATCATCATGCATGAGTTTCCATTTCTTTATCTACTCTCCAAATGTTTGGTGTGCTCAGATTTGTACATTGTTCGCCAGTATTTGGGATGTTGAATTGTATTTCATTATGGAGCTTAGACATCACTGGTTTCTAATAAATTTGAGCATCTTTCCATATGTTTGATGGATATTCAAATTCCGTCTTCTGTGAATTTCAGATTTATGTATTTGAACCACTATTTCTTGAAATGATGATTCTTTCTCTACAATTCGGCTTTGAACCCCCATTGAAAATTAATTTTAGATATATAGTATAGACATAGACATAGGTTAAATAGAGATATAGATTAAAGATGTTAGATATATAGATTAGCTATAGGTTAGCTATACATGTAGATTAGATATATAGATACAGATAGATAGAGATAGAGATATATTTCTGAACTGTTTGGTTCCAGAGATCTATTTATCTATCTTTGCGTCATTTGAAGTTGTTTTGGCTACTCGAGGTCCTTGCCTTTCCGCATGAAGTTTAAAATCACCTTGTCGGTGTCGACAAAAAGCCCTTCTTTATTCAGTCCCGCTCTTTTGTATTACATTTTTGCTTTTTCGTTATTTAAAATCACGTCCTTTATTTTTCATTCAAATTTTAAGAGTTATTGCGATTTTAAAACTTCACGTTTGGGGACAATCGCAGCCCGCGTGTCAGCAGTTTCTCATGGACACGCCTCTCCAGGCAGCTGGGCCAGTGACTCGACTCACACTGAACTGGCCGTGCTGAAAGCTGGCGTCCATCAGCAGGTCCGTTTCCTCCCGCCCTGTCCCCGAAGTCACCCCGGTAACACGCAGCATGTGGCCACGGCAGCCGGCTCTGTCGCGTGAGGCTAAAGCCGCGCGCTTTGCGGAGGCTGCCGGGGGCCGTTCCCCAGGGTCCGCCGCTGCCCTTCCAACGCAGGTGACCGCACGGCGGACGCGGGGTGCAGGAGGGCGGACCCCAGGGTGTGGGAGGGCAGACCCGGGGTGCGGGAGGGAGAACGCAGGGTGTGGGAGGGAGGACCTGGGGTGCGGGAGGGAGGACCCGGGGTGCGGGAGGGAGGACCCGGGGTGCGGGAGGGTGGACGCGGGGTGCGGGAGGGAGGACCCGGGGTGCGGGAGGGCGGGCGCAGGGACTCAGGCTCAAGTGGGCGGAGCGGGAAGGGCGCGGGGAAG
>NW_011889389.1:213023-215021 GCF_000151845.1 Pteropus vampyrus
TGTTAGAGAATCATTATCCCAGGTATTCTGCATCCGCGAACCCACAGAGATGAGAGGCTGCCTGGCTGGATAAAGAGACAGCAGATGGACATCAGATAACAATAAAGTCCAATGAAATGAAGCCATATTTTATTTATGAAGCGCAATTCCTTGTGATTTATAATTAAAGGAAGACAAAGAATCCAAAATAGAGTTGTTATACTTTGGAAAACAAACAAAGATTCACTGACAACAAGAGCTTTTGAATTTTAAAGTACCCTGGTGAGGTTAGGGGGGAAAAGTTCATATAAGAAACATCAAGGATTGGAACAATTATATCATTATTACTACGGCGAGGTCCTGTTATACTTAACATCATCGATGGGTTCTTGGGACTGTGGCGAAATAACGTGTAACGAAGCTAATTTTACCGTGGGCTAATTGACGTAAACAAGAGGTCGGTTCCTACCGCATCCCATCGACGTTCCAGGAAACAACATTATGTGAGGACCTGCTGCGTTCCCAGCTGCTGCTGCGACCGCCACCTGCGTCCCCTCCCCCCACACCTCCGCCTGCTCCGTGACACAGCTTGAGACAGCGAGGTCGACTCCCTTCTTTGCAAGCAGAAGGGCTGTCACTCCGAGGTTTCTTCCCACTTCCTGGCCGTGTGGATATTTGTTGGGTCTGTAATGTGTCCACCGTCGAAGTCTGCGACGGGGATGGCCTCTCGTGGCGCCCGGGTCCCACACGCCTTTGTTGCCGATGGAGACCACGCGAAGCTCCCCTGGCCCGCGTCACCCGTCACCCGCAGGCCGCCTGCTTCCTTCCATCTTCAGAAATGGCAGGTGTCCTTTCTCTGCCGACGGCCCGTTCCTGTGGTTCCCGTTACGTTTTTATTCATTTACCCTCATTTTAACGTGATCTAGAGAGTAAGTGAGATGAACCCAACGGTTCGTCCCCCGTAATCCTGACACTCTTTTGAAAACATCGAAATGCCGTTTAGATCCGAGGGACAGGTCGTCAGCCGTTCCTTCCACACGCCTGGTGGAGGCCCTGGCCCAGGCACCGGGCGGGAGCCGGGACGCACGGGGACACTCAGTTCTCGGCATCGGTGACGTCAGCGAGGGCTTTCCATCCAGAGACGGTTCTCCGATTTCTGGGGGGTGAAATGTTTTTAATTAAGGAGGAAGTATTCTATCCCTCGATTAAAGACCAGGCTGGAACCCTGACGGCCTGGGGGGCAGTAACCTCGCCTTTACTTACTTCTGACTCAGCCGCAGAAGCCCAGTGAGTCTGCCTGTGCTCCTGTCTCTGCCTGTCAGGCTGGCCCTGACCTCGCTGTTCCTCTGACCCGCCAGAAGGGAGCAAACGGGTTCAGAGCATCGTCCTGGGAGGTGGGCCGACTCAGCATGACAGCCACCGCTCAGGGTGGGTCCACCTCGGAGCTAAACCGAACCTCTGATGACTGAGGTGTCATCTCCAGGGACGAAGCCATCAACGCGTAAACGGACAGGGACACTCGGCAGGAGGCACAGCAGGCTGGCCAGGTCCTGCCGGCGCTGCGGGATTCTCAGCTTGTGGATCGTGAGCCTCCTGAGGACAGCCACCTGTTTGTCAAACTCCCGCAGCGCCCATGACGGGGCAGCCAGTACCACAGGTGAAGGGGCTTAAATCAGATTTCTCCAGAAACCGGGGTCACACGTGGATGAGTGACAGGGCGGGTGTGAGAGCAAAGAGGGTGCGATGGAGCCGGGTGACCAGGGGGCTTGTCCCCAGTCTAAAGGGGGCGTCACCACTCAGCCCCACTCCGCTGTTTCCAGGGGGAGTTGGAGCCCACACCCCCAGATCCTCCAGATTGTCACAGCAGGCCAGGGATTTTAAGATGAAAAACTTTCCCAGTTTTTAATTGTTCTCAAAGTTTTTCAAGGTTGCAACGCACATTGTGGCGGGCGGTGCCTTTTCTGGGGGCAGGGACTCTGTCCACCTTTCCATGCTGTGTCCTCTACAGAGCCCGGCGTG
>NW_011889389.1:217131-220747 GCF_000151845.1 Pteropus vampyrus
GAACAGGAGGGACCTCTGTCCCTCCGATGGGCGGAGCTAGCTGCCACCAGCCTGCCGCTCGGGAAGGCCCTGGCGCTTAGGGTGAGAGTCTTTAGGGCTGTTAATGTTTCTCCCTCTACAACCCTCCCACCCTCCTCTACAGAGAGTCATGAACTTGACATGTTGTTAGAAAAAAAATTCTGTCGTAGAGTGGCTCTAAAAAAACAAACAAACAAACAAAAAACACTTTACATTTTCAAGCCCTTGACCACGTTCTCCAGACCGCAACAGGGATCTGCCTTGGAAGAATATGAAAAAAGGAAGGGTGCCTCGTCTGCCTTCAAGTTGCTGGGGAAATGCTCCTTACGCGAAATGAGCATTTCATGCAGAGGAGGGAAATACAGAGATGCAGGTGTCGGCGTGGGCACAGTTACAGAGAGCAGTGACATAAACGTGCGTGTCTTCCGAAAGCTGAAGGAAGGGAGGGCTGTTATGAACTACTTTTGGCACTTGGAGATTGTCTTTCTCTTTTATTTTTCCCTCTTTTTGTGCCATTTTCAAAAGATGTTTACATTTTCTTTAAAAAAGTTCCCATGAGGATACTTGCATTAAAATTATTCCTTAAAAGCAACACACAAACCAACTCACCAAATACAAGGCTCTTTCCTAAGTGTTTCTGAAACTCCAGGTGGCAGATGACCTGAACCAGGCCCCCATCCCCCTGGCACCACCTCTGCTCCATTTCGACTGCTTCAGGTGGCTTCCTGAGGACTTCGAAGGGCTTATTCCAAGCTGCCTGGGGTGGCGATTGCTCTCGCATTGGCCCCAGGAACGGGCATCGTTTCGTCACTGGGAAAGGAGGGAGGAGCTGGAGCGGGCTCGGCTGATTTCACACCCGGCCGTTCCCACTGCCGACGGGAGACGGAGGAGCAGAGATGACGTGTTCGGTCCAGTCGTCTCGGCCATTCGGAGCGGGGGAGGTGAACGGGGTGGCGTGTCAGAGAGACGGCAGACGGCAAGGCTCTGAAGCTCAGTGATTAAGGGCACCGGGGCCTGGAGTCGGGCCAGCTCGAGTTCGAACCCTGCCTTGTGCTTTCTGGCTGTGCCCTGTGGTACGTCCCTGAGCTTCAATGTCTCCATCTGCTAAAAGGAGGTGACAGATCTCCCCGAGGCTGACGAGAGAGTCAACGGCAGTTTGGCTCAGAATCCGTGCTCCACCAGCACCCCAACTCTCCAGTTCTCCTCTCTGCCCCTCCCCCGGCCCCCGGCAACCACACCTGCTCCATCCATCTGCACATGTGGTTCTTGTCGACATCTGAATTTTTATCCCTGTCTCAACCAGCTCTAAATGTCAAGAACTGAAGGTTCACGGGCGATATTCAGCCTGGACGGCGACGTTGGAGATTGCCTAACCGAGCTCGACCTCCAAGGGAAACCGAGGCATGGGAGGGGCTTTTCTAGGTCATTTATTGCTCTTCTCCAGATTCAGAGAGAATGTGTGGGTGATACCCAGCCGGGCAGGGGCTGAACAGACCTAAAATCCCACATGTCTCTGGTCCCGGCTCTTTCCTGAGATAAAGGATAACCATGTGAACGAAGGGTCACCCGTGAAGATGACCATGGCCTCTGTTAGGTGGTTGTCACTGATTTTAGCGGTGTCACTGTTGGAGGTCACCATCCCAGGCAGGACACGCAGACCCTCATCAGCATTAGACCAGCGAGTGCATCTCAAGCGCTTGGCTGTTAGACAGTCACTTGGACACAGGCCACTGTCTCCGCGGAAGCTCCTCCCCGCTCCGCTGATTAAGCGTTCTGCTCCCGGTCCGGAGCGATTACTCAGTGATTCCGGTGAAGTTCCAGTTCAAAGGGCATCATCTGTAAGTCTGGGAACAAGCCTCTGAGACAGCGAAATTCCTGTTAATCAACTCTCCCAGCAGCGTTTGGTTTTGGAAATCTAATTTGTAAGGGGCTCACTAAGCTTTTGATAATTCCAGGGTTCAGAAGGTCTTTCAAATCCCATCCTTCGTGTCAACAAACAGAATTTTCCCGCCAGTCCTCCCCCCCGCCCCCCGTCTCAGCAGATGGCACCACCACCCTCCCGGTTGCTGGGAATACAAATCCAGGAGTCATCATGATGCTGCTCCATTTTTTTACGTCCGTATCTAGTCCATCAGCCGGTCACCGTGCCCCTGACCTCCAGACATACCCAGAATCCAGCCACTTCACGCCCCCGCCCTGCGGACACGTCACATCTCGCCAGGCCCACCGTCTGGCCCCCCGACCGGTCCCCCCCCGGCTTTTGCGTGCCCTTCACGGCACACTCTCCCAAGCCCGCTCCTTCCGTGCGTTTGTTCGCTAACTCCTCTCTCTCTTCTCTGCGGAATGTCAGGTCCACGAGGGCAGTTCGTGTTTGTCTTTATCCTTCTATTTCTTCACTTCCGGCGGATGCTCCATACACGTCGGATGGGGGAGCAGCAGGAAGACCGCGGGGCGGCGATGTCAGTGCTTTGGCTCCCTGAATGGACATGGCCTTCGGATGAGTGTGTGTTTCCTCCTCCAGTCTCCTGTCTTCTTCGTTCTATGACTTGTCTTCTCTATTTCTCTCCCCCTTTTCTCTCCTCTTGACATCCGCTGCCCTCCCCTCTTCCCTAGGACCGTCTTGTCTTGGGCGGGTCAGTTGGTAGTAGAAGAACAAGGTCAACCGACTCTTGAAAAGCCACGTCGGGGACTTAGGTGCCCGGCGTGTGTGTGCAGGGACAGTCATGATGTGACCATCCAAGTAGGCACGTGATCGTAAGCTTAGTCGACGCCCAAGGGAGAGCTGCTGAGTGAATAAAGGAAACGTGGGGGGCCCACTAGACACAGGGGACATGGGGGAGCTTCCAAGGCCAGTGCGGAGGAGGGGGAGGTGGGGAGATCGAGCCGAAGAGTCAGGCGGAGCGGGGAAGATTATGCTGGACGCCGCAGGCCGTACTCCGGGGTCTTCTGTAAGGGCCTCATCTCCATGTGAGATGGGGCCCGAGGAGAGCAAGTGCGACAGCCATTCGAATGGGGCCACGTCGGGCAAAGACGGGAGAATAAGGAGACAAGCCAGGGCCGCTCCGCAGCCTGCCGCGGCCACCGAGCCGAGAGCCGATGGCGTCTGAAGCCGAGAACGTCATTCTGGAGGTGGCGTCGGTGAGGAGCGGTCACATGCTGGGCATGAGCAGGTAGATCTGAGAAGATGGGTTGATGAGCTTCTTACAGTGAGACTTTTATCTTGGAAATCTGAAAGGATAGATATCGACCTATCGAGACTGAGAAGCTTGGAGAGAGAGGTGTCGAGGAGCATGGAAGGCAAAGCATCACTGGCCGCAGTCAGGGGGCCGTAACTTGGGGCCAGTTCGGCCTGCTGCCTGTTTGCTTTAAACGAAGTTTTATTGGAACACACCTGTGCGTATTTACCTGTGTGTTACCTATGGCTGTTTTTGAACTACAACAGCGGAATGAAGTCAGCACAACAGAGAGAGTGTGGCCGGCCGTGCCTAAACTATTGTCTGTCCATCCCAGCTGAGACCTCTGGCTAGAGCACTGAACGATGACGATTTATGAACTAAGTGACCGAAAATAAAAATCAGTGTCTTTAATAAAGTTCAGA
>NW_011889389.1:221502-222962 GCF_000151845.1 Pteropus vampyrus
TTGTTGTAAAAGTGGCAACTATATTTTTTTCAACGCAGAGAATTGATAGATGGTGAGAAAGATTGAAGTTTTCTCTAGAGGAAAAAAGAGTTTTCTTCGTGCGTGTGTGTGTGTGTATGTTTCTCTAGCAAGATCAAGGTCAGCCCTGAGAAATCAGCCCGTTCTCATGCTTAGAGACTCGGGCAAAGAAGTGATGAGGTTGCATTTAATACCATACAGCTGTGGGGACAAAAAGATTTGTATCTAGCACTTTCTTTCATGTGCATCTGATTCTTGAAATGCTATTCATTAAGTGCTGGGGCAGCACATTAGAATTTCTTGGGATTATAATAATTTAGCAAAGCAATCACTTTATATATTAATCTTAATAGATGTGTGTTTGTTAAGAACAAGATGTGAATAATTTATCAGACAAAAAAGTACGCATATGGCAGCATGTCACGTAACTTAACGCCTGCGAGGTGTAAAGCTGTCTCTGCTTCTTCGCTCTGTCTTTCCTGGCACTGCTGTCTGTCCTTCCATCCACCCTCCTGGGGCTGGCCGCCCTCTCAGGCTGTCTCGCAGGCTCCAGGCCTTTCTCTGTCTGCTTCTCG
The DNA here is from genome assembly GCF_000151845.1 of Pteropus vampyrus. Lineage (NCBI taxonomy): Eukaryota > Metazoa > Chordata > Mammalia > Chiroptera > Pteropodidae > Pteropus > Pteropus vampyrus. The sequence continues at coordinate 222,096 of NW_011889389.1, forward strand.
CTGCCTGTGTCTGTCTCTTTCCGACTGCGTCTCAGCTCGCGTGTTTATTCCCGTCCGTGCACTGGTGTCCCCTCTCCCTCTCCGTCACCCTCTCCCTCACCCTCTCCCTCTCCCTCTCTCTCTCCCCGGTTCGCCTGTCGCTCTGGCTCCACTTCATTCCCGTCTCCATCCATCCATGCAAAAGGCCCGAGGGAGCGATGAGGAGCGAGCTGGAGCCTCCAGCCAAAGCTCTCACTGCTCACTGCTGTCACCAAGGCACCAGCCAGGTCGCGGGAAGAAATGCACGGAAGGGTTGATTCGCATGTAAATACAGTCATCATTGTGGACTTGAATTTCAGTAGTTTCGTGTCCTTCCTCTGGAGCGCGTCTCTCCACGGTGCCCTGTAATCCGGTTCGGTTGTCATCGAGCAGCTGTCTCCGTGCTGGTTTTGTGGCAACCCGAAGCTTTATTAAATTTTCATTTAGCCTAAGACGGAAAAGAAGATCTATTTCAGACAACAGAGGAACCACTGACATTAAGAAGAGCTTTGCCGAAGTGGTGAACGCAGCGTCTGGGAAAAGAATCGGGGAAAATGCCGACGTGATTATCATCGATGGCGCGAGTCGAGGCGTGGAAATAAACCGAGGCCGCTGAGTCAGGAGAAGCAAAAGACACGAAAATCAGAGTGTGGGGCCGACACGCAGGCTCCCGCCCCCCCCCCCCCCCCCCCCGGGCCGACACGCAGGCTCCCGCCCCCCGCCCCCCGACTTTCTGTCTCCATGACCGTCTTCCTCCTTCTAGTCTCGAAGCTCCTGTCTCCATGACCGTCTTCCTCCTTCTAGTCTCGAAGCTCCTGTCTCCATGACCGTCTTCCTCCTTCTAGTCTC
>NW_011889389.1:223972-224736 GCF_000151845.1 Pteropus vampyrus
CCGACCGCGTGTCCCTCTGTCCGCCCCTCTGTCTGCCCCTCCGTCTGTCCCTCAGCCTGTCCCTCCTCACCCCTCTGTCCCTCCGTCTGCCCCTCTGTCTGTGCCTCCATTGGTCCCTCCATCTGTTCGTCCATCTGTCCCTCCGTCGGTCCCTCCCCGCCCCCCGTGCGCTGCTGGTTCAGCCTTCACCAGGGAGACGAGGCACCGATATTGGAAGGACGAGCTGAATTTGGCCACTGCCGCTGGAAACAGGGTGGCAGTCCCTGTCCTTGGCAGACGACAGGGTCGTTCGTTACCATGGCCACCGTGGTACCCGCCGTGCGTCGTCGTGGTGCCGCTCTGCGCCGGTTCAGTGACTGTCCGGCCCCCTCACGCGCGTGTCCCCGCCCTGCTGAGGGCGGGCCTCTCGGGGACAAGCACTGGGCTTCCGTGCGCCCGCGTCTCTGCCAGAGCTGCGTCCGCGTCACTCTCAAAGGCCGAGCGAGGGAGCCGAGGAGCACGGGGCGGGGGCCTGGCCGGGGGACAGACACCTTTTTTTTTTAACGAGCTAATCGCTTACCTTTTCCAGACTCGGTTGACGTTGTTTTCGAATACCGTTGTGTTTTGTCGACAAGTCGCTCTGGCTCGCGAGTTCCATATCCACGGAGGGCCGTCCGCAGAGCAGGGGCATCAGCAGTGCTGGCGGCGTCCGCGGTTCAGCGGGAAGCGTCCCCTCCCCACCTCTTCCCACCATCTGCACGAGCTTCGCCGAGTCCTCACATCAC
>NW_011889390.1:0-452 GCF_000151845.1 Pteropus vampyrus
GGTGCATTGGCGTTGCTGAGAACGCAGCTGGCAAGCAAGCCACAAGAGAAACAATTCCCAGCACGGTTCCTAATCACAATTCACGCAAGGATCTGTGATCTCATTGCTTCTCGACAAAGGAGCGCTGCTCCGGCTTAGCTATAATGAACCTCATTGGAAATGACCGCCGAGCCGAGACAGTTTTACTCCATGCTTAAACAGTCTTTACGGAGTGTAAGATCAAAGCGCTTGGCTCTCGGTAGTGAGTTTCCATACCGTCGTCTGCTACTGAAAACAACTCCCTCTCATGGGAATTATAGAAACAACTCCCAGTTGTTTTACCTCAGGTACCCCTATGATATAGATATTTTTTTCTTTTCTCATAGGCTCCTTAAATTATTATTATAGTCTTGAGTTCTTTTTTCTTGCCATTCTGTTTGAGTGTTTTTGGCTTTCCCATCCTTTATATAGGT
>NW_011889390.1:502-8612 GCF_000151845.1 Pteropus vampyrus
TCTCATAGGCTCCTTAAATTATTATTATAGTCTTGAGTTCTTTTTTCTTGCCATTCTGTTTGAGTGTTTTTGGCTTTCCCATCCTTTATATAGGTCATTTGCTGTTCATTATTCACTTTGTTTATTCCATTTAATAAACTTTCATCTCAGATAATGTGTTTTTCATTTCAAACTTGTTCTCTTTATAATTTCCATTTCCATTTTTTATGGTTTTTATCTCCTGTTGAAGTTCTCACTGAATTTATCTACACTTCTCAAAAATTCATTGTGCACCTTTATAACCAGTGTTTTGAACTCTGCATCTGTTAGATTGTTTGACTCCATTATTCCTGCATCTCTGTTCTATTTTCTCATATAGTATCCTCTTCTTTGTCTTCCCATTTTGCCTACCTTTCCATGCTGTTTCTATGTACTAAGCAAAGCTCCTAAGTCTCCCAGTCTTATCAGTGTGGGTTTGTGAAGTAGGTGTCCAGTGGCACATCCTGAGAGGTGTACAACTGCAGGCCAAATTTAGCACAAAGCTCTGCCCCTCCAGGGCTACCTGTTAAGATTCAGCAAGCAATTCACAGATGCTGTACTTACAGTTTCCTCAAAACTGAGGCCAGCTGCCTCCAGCGTGATCCATCCTAGGCACTACTCAGCAAGGAGCACCTGACTGGCCAAGGACACACCTCGATGTGGCTTGGGTGGGGCCGTGACTTTGGAGAGACAGGTTCCAGAGAATCCTCTGGGCAGAGCAACCTCTGTTATCCAGGGAGATGATGTCACAGCTGTGGCCATGCTGTGTCCCTGCACTGGGAGGGGTTGGTCTCAACAGGGAACAATGGATACCACCAGCACTTCTATACCCATGAGTCTTGCCTCAGCCCTCACTCTGACAATGTCTCTCTGTAAGTCCCTGTTACCCTAGTGTGAAGCCAAATAGGCACTGGTGCTCAGAGCCAGCAGGTTCGACACTGAGAAAATTCGCTCAAGGATGCAGCCTCTTTAAGAGACGTCTGCTGCTGCCACTGCCGCAGCCTCCATCTCATTCAGCCACTGGAGACCTGGCTGCCCCGCGTCCTTGTCCCGTCCTACCTTCTGCCGTTGCAGGGTGCTTTCTTGGATTTCTTCATAGTTGTATGGCTTGTTCCTCTAGATGCCAGGCAATCTTAACTTGCTGCTGCTCGTTGTTTCAGTTACAAGTTTGATTTGGCTGTTGGAGTGATGAATAGTGCCTCTATCTTCTAGACTATTTTTTCTCTAGTAATAGCCTTTTTGATCTCTCTTCGAAAACTAATTTCATAGATGAAAGTGGTGGCGACAAAGACTGTTAGACCTGATTCGATGTCATGAAGCTCCAAACACTTACTGTTATTGTCCAGGGATGAATAATGAAAATACATGCATGACTGAGGTAGACAGCAGTGTGCCAATTTGTTAATTAAAAATAAGAATTTATTGTTCCGGTGACCAGACTAACCAGCACATTCAATTTCATATAGATGTTCTAAGATGACAAGTCACATGATCATCAAGGTCATTTTCTATACTTCCCATGAGACAGAAGCACCAATTAATAAATGAACAGTAAATGTTTTGTAGTGTATATGGAAATTGAAACCGTCACCCAAAGTTGTTTCAGAGAGACACTGAGTAACTGATGGAGCATTTAGGCTGGGATCCAAATATGCCTAATACAGAAGTTAAAACACTCTGATGAATAATGTTTGAGGCAAAGTCTTTGAAAAGAGCCACTTCCACTCTGTAAGCTTCTGTTTAGCAAAGCTGCTCCATATTCATCCTTTATGCTAAGTGACATACAGATATTTTGAACGGGACGCAGTAGTGTTCTAAGAAGCCACTTGATAACTGTAGTTTCTGAAGCAAACTTGGAATCTTCCAACAACTACAAAGTGTGAAATTAATACTGGAAACCTGGCAGTTTTCTTTGAGGAAAGTCATATGAAGCGGGTTCCGGCAGCCATATTTTGGAATGGAGCACATATCCTGAAAAGAATTCTATTAGTTGTGATTTAAAAAAAATGTAATACGGTTTTTCAACAGTGTGCTTCTTTGTCAAGAAGTCCGTAGGAAAACTTTATCATTTAGGGTCACACAGCAGCACATGTAAAAAAAAAAATATGCTTTTGAATACATGCGTTCTGTAATCCAAAAGTCCAAGAAATGATTTACTGCTAGTATTGGTTTATGCTCTGATGTCTAAGGTGGCACTTACATCATACAGAGGAAGTGATTACATTTCTTACCGATACTTCAATGAATACATTTTATATTTGAAGATACTCTTTTCTCCTTGTTCTAGACAGGAATGAATTTAAAACCCAGTCTGACACGACTGTAGCTCTGTTTATGATGCTTTTTGTCTTCAGTATGAAAGACTGGTAAGAAACAATCTTTAGAGATCCATTGTCGTGAATTTCTTAGCTGTGCAGTCTGCATGTGCAGGTATGAATACTATGGATGCCTCTTGTCGTTTACAACAGCGGGTCATTACAGCCGTCCCATGAAGTTTCCCTTTTGCAAGGAGAATAGAAATCCACCTGTAGTGTTACACTGAAAAGTGATGAAAAATCTTGCCGGTGACAATGTGCTTTTAATCCCATACTCAGCAACACCATCCCAGAAAAAGAATAAATGATTGGGAAAAGGCATATTGAAATGGAAGGACTTCTCTCTAAGACTTTTTGGATCAGCATAACACACTGGTGGAGAAATAAACTGAGATGTGAATATGCTTCGTCAGGAAGTTAGGTTACTCTGATGAATAAAGGTTGTAGCAAAGGCTTAGAATTGAGCCGCTTCCACTCTATAAGCTTGTGTTTTGAAGCAGTACTCCAAAATCATCCTGTATGCCAAATGAATACGGATATTTTGAATGGACTGCAGTATTGCTCTAAGAAGTGACTTGATAACGGTGGTTTCTGAAGCTAACTTGGAATCTTTGAACATCTACCAAATGTGAAGTCAAGTTGGAAAAATTTGCAGTTCTTCTGGTGTAAATTCGTGTGAAGTGGGTTCCTACTGCCATGTTATGGAAGGGAGCGCATATGCTGAAGAGAACACCAAAAGTGGCCATGATGTAGTATGTTTTATTCAATACTGTTTCTTTTGTTGCCACAAAGAGGCAAAAGAAAATCTGTAAATATTAGAGTCAGTGAGAAGCACACGGAAAGGAAACAAGTTTTTGAATACCTGCATTCTGTAATCACGAAGTCCAGTAAACGATTCACAGCTAGTACTGGTGTATGCTGTGAAGTCCAAGCTCGCACATGTACAACATACAGGAAGGAATTTTAGTACTTACCTGTATATCATGTAATACATTTTATATTTGAAAAAACACATTGCTCCCAAGTTCAAAACAGGATTAAAGTTAAAACCCAGTCTCACATGACTGTGGTTCTATTGATTATGCGACTTGTCTTCAGTACCAAAGAGAACATTCTTTAGAGACCATGATTCCTGTCCTTACCAGCTGCACTCATTTCGTGTGCAGGTAGTCACACTCTGGGAGCCTCCTAGTCTTGTATGAGATCGGACATCTGCAAATACAACACTGCTGACCAGAAGTGAAATGAGGTGGCTATTACCAGTATAATGTCGGAGACCATGAGAAATTTTTCTGGTGAACAAGTGCTTGTAACGTCCTCAGCAACTACATTCCAGAAGTGAAAAGTAAGTGATTGGCGAGATGCATGTTGTAAGTGAGGGTCATCTAAAAAATCATTTCCAAACAGACACTGACACACTGGTGAAGCCATTACTCGGAACCCAACATGATTCCTCAGTGTGTTAGATCACTCTGTTGAAGAATGGTGGAGTAAAGGCTTTCAACTGAGCCCCTTTGTTGGGTAAACTTCTGTTTGAAGCAGTGCCACGAAGTCACCCATATGCCAACCGATATGTAGGTATTTTGAATGGGCCACCGAATTGTTCCAGTTTCTGAAGCATCTTTGAAATCTTCCAACAACTACAATGTGTGACATCCATGACGAAAACCTGGCCATTTCCAGGGTGGAAATTCGTACGAAGCGGGTTCGGGCTGCCACGTTAGGGCGGCAGCCTATCTCCAGAAGAGATCTCAAATACTTGGGATTAAAGAAACGTGGTATTGTTTTCCAACACTGTGCTGCTTTAGTTGCCTCAAACAGGGGATGGGAATACCAGAAGCTCTCGGGAGGGCAGCAGCACATGAAAGAACACAGATTTTTTAGAAAGTAACTGTTGTTATTGAATTCTGAAATCCGGCCAACGATGCACTACAGGTATCGCTCTATGCTGCAAAGTCTAAGGTGGCCCTTATGAAGTACAGAGGAAGGGATTACTGATCTGACTTGGACTTCACGTAATACACTCAATAGATGAAGAAGCTCTTCACTCCCTTGTTCTAGGACAAAATGAATTCCACCCGGTCTCAGACGATTGTGGACTCGTTTATCAGGCAATCCATCTTCACTATGGTACGAAACATTCTTTAGAGAGCCAACGTCACTTCTCTTCTCTCCTGTCCATAAGTGCAACTCTTAATACTGTGGAGTCTCCTTATCCTTGACATAGAGATTTTAACTGCCATCTGCTTCAGTGTCTCTTGCTGAGGAGTACAGAATTCCACTTGATCTGGCCTGTATAGTCACGTGCGAAAAATAAGCAACCTTACAGATGAGGAAGGGCCAAAAAGTAATCCACTGTTTTCGCATGTTGTGACACTGTCTAGTGTGATGAGAAATCTTTCTGGTGATCATGTGTTTGTAGTCTCATCCTCCCCAATTCTGTCCATGAAATGAAAAGAAAAATCATTAGTATAATGCATAATGAAATTGGAACTGTCTCCCAAAGGTTTTTCAGAAGACACACTGACACACTGACACACTGACACATTGTTGGGACTTTAATGCTGGAATCCAAATATACTTAATTAGGAAGTTAGATCACTCTAATGAACAATGTTTGAAGCAGTGTCTTTCCATTGAGCTGTTTCCATTCTTCAAGCGTTGGTTTCATTGTAGTGCTATGAACATATCCTATATGCCCTGTGATCAATAGATAATTTGAATTGCCCGTAGTATTGTTCTAAGTGATGACTTGACATCTGCAGTTTGCAAAGCAACCTTCATCTCTTCCAACATGTATGAAGTGTGAAAACAATTAGGACTAACTAGCAGTTTTCATGGTGGGAAATCATACAAGGCTTGTTCAGGATGCCATATTTAGGAACAGAGCGTATATGCTGTAGAAATCTCAAACCATTGTGATAAACAATGTGGTATGGTGTTTCAATACTGTGGTTCATCCGTTGCCATGAAGAGGATATAGAAAAACTATAAACTTTAGTGGAGGTCCATAGGACATGCAATGGAAACATTTTTTTGAAATGCCTGTATTCTGTCATCTGAAGTCTAGTTAATGATTCGGTGCTAGTATTTGTGTAAGCTGTGATGTCTAAGTCGGCACTCTAACAATGTAGGGGAAGAAACTGCTGTTTTATCCATAATGCATAGAATACATTTTTTGATATGAGCAAGCTCTTTTCCCCAGTGTTCTTGACAAGAGTAGATTATTTCCAGTCTAACATGACTGTAGCTCTGTTTATGATGTGTCCTGTTTCAGTCCCAAAGACCTGGTGGGATACAATCTTTAAAGATCCATACTTTCAAACTTGCCATCTGCCTAGACAGCATGAAGGGGTAATAATACAGAGGTAGCTTCCTTTTAGTTTATAATCACAGCCCTTTATCAGCTTTCTTACACAGTGCTTCTTTGCCGAGGAGAATTGAAATGTACTGTGTCTTGCGTGTAGTGTCACAGGAGAATGTGATGAGAAATCTAGTGAGAATCTCCTTGTAATTGTTTCCTCAGAAACCCCTTTCCAAGAATAAAGAGTATATGTGTTGTAAAATGCATATGGAAATTGAAACCATTTTTAAAAGAGGTTTCAGAAGAGACACTTACACACTGGTGGAGCCTCAAAGCTTGGATCCAAATGCGCTTCTTAGGATAACTGCTTGAGGCAATGGGTTTGAGTTGAGCCACTTCCATGCGGCAGGCTTCTGTTTCATCATGGTGCTCCAAACACATCCTTTGTGCCAACGTATAAATAGATAATCTGAATTGCTATGTTCTAAGTGGCAATTTAATATCTGCAGTGTGTGAAGCAACCTTGGACACTTCCAACATTTACAAAGTGTGAAAGCGATAAGGGAAACTGGCAGTTTTCATGTTGGAAATTTGATGAAGTGGGTTCAGGCTGCCATGCTTTGGAAGAGAGCGAATATGCTGAAAAGACATTAGACTGCTGCGTTTTAACAATGTGGTATCATGTTTCAATACTTCGGTTCACATGTTGCCATTAAGAAGAGATAGAAATACTATAATCTTTAGAGAAAATATGCAGCACATGCAAAGGAAATTCATTTTTGAATGCCTGAGTTCTGTAATCCAGAAGTGCAGTCAACGATTTAGTGCTCATGTTGGTGTATGCTGTGAAGCAAGTCAGCACTCTAAGAATGTACAGAAAGGAATTGTAGCTCTTACCTGAAATTCGGGTCATATGTTTCTGATTTGAGCAAGTTCTTACCCCTATTGTTTTTGAAATGAGTGAAGCTCCATTCCAGTCTGACATAACTGTAGATCTCTTTTGCTGTGTCCTGTTTTCAGTAGCAAAGAGCTGGTGGGAAACTGTCTTGACATCCATGCTCTTGAGCTTGCCATCTGCCTACAATGCATAAGAAGGTAGTAATACACTGGCAGCTTGTTTGCAGTTTGTAGTAGTGGCACACTCAAAGCTTTCCTATACATTCTTTCTTTGCCAAGGAAAACAGAAAGCCACTGTGTGTGGTGTGTAGTGTCAAAGGGTAATTTGAAGAGAAATACTTCTGGTGAGGATGAGCCTCCCTGAAAAGCCTGCTCTACCCTGGCCAACGTGATGGAACTGTGTCAGACAGGGACAACAGCCATGACCACCTTCATGGCCCATTTTGCCATGGCTATTGTACAGCTGTCTTGCATTCATGGTCTTGAACACTGACTTCAAAAAAGCACTGGATGTGTTCAGTGCGCAAGTTACTTGGCGGTGGCTATCCAGGCGTGTGTAAATGAGTGAGTATCTGTATGCATTTGTCTGTGAAAATAACTATGACAGACGCTCTACAATTTAATGTGTGCTCGCAGATGAGGGGCTGTTGTGTGTCTGCTGTAAGGTGAGGGCCAATCGGCTTGTGAGAAATCAAGTGTCTTCTGCATGTACTGATGTGTAAATGAGAGTGGGAGGGATTCTAGTTCTTATTTCTCCACAGGGATTTGCAAAGTTTAGGTGGGGTGTGAATGTGACAGATGAGACAGAAAGGTGAGGGGAATCATGCCTAGCATGTTGTGGAAGTTTGCTGAGGGACAGATGATTACGAGACAAAGCCTGTTTCTTTCTAACACCAATACAATGGAGCCCTGGTCGAAAGACAAAAGCATGTCCTTGTTGAAAATTAGAATATTGGAAACGTTAAAACACAAGGCCAGACTCTCCTCTGTTAAGAATATCTTTTTTGAAGAAGTAGATCTTTAGTTCCAGGCCTGGACATTTTGTTAGGAAAAAGAGTGAGGACTTGGCTGGTGGGTATAGTGCTTCACCTATTGCAGGAGGTTGAGCTGAGACCTCGAGTCACAGCATTTCTTCCGTCTTTTCCTAACAGAGACTGAATTGATTACCTGGGCCCACTGTTCTAAACCTGTCTTCCCTGAATGAAAATTGAGTGGTGTACTAGGCCTACAGCATCAAGATCATATTTATGCATGGGAAACTAGAATAAAGACTTAGTCCTGTAACATCAAGCCTGGCATCCTCACAAAAATTAACACCGGTCTCATTTACAAGGTAAATTCGTTTGCAAAATGTCTCACGCTCTGAAGTCTGGTTTATTCTACAAAGTAAAGTGAAAGCCTATGGTCACAGCAACAAGAGTGGTCACCTAGTAGACTCCAGATTCCTGCGGGGTCTTCCTCGAGTACCACGTGAATCTTGCAATGTGTTCACTTGATCTCCGTGAGATTTCCTGATGTATACTATGTTATTTTCAGGTGACTTCCATCTTATTCCTCTTCCCTTACTCTCAAACAA
>NW_011889390.1:9302-13080 GCF_000151845.1 Pteropus vampyrus
TCTAAAAGAAGCATTTTTACTACAAGTTGAAGGGACTGCATCAATGTCAATCACACCTTTCCTTCCATGGTGGTTAAACCAGTCCCTCTGAATTTGTAGTCTGAGGTTTGCTATAGAGAAATTCTGAGGCAGCCGTTCTTTCCGCAATCAAGAGGTATCCTCACAATGACTCAGCATTTTTGCTACAATACAGAAAAATGGCGTCTACACTTCCCTCCACCCTAAAGTACCTTCGTCAAGAAGACAGGCTCCAAATTTTCATTGCCTTCAAACAGGTTGCATTATCACTGACAAAACTAAGGCCAGTTAACTAACCACCATTGTCTGTTATCCTACACCATTGTCCTCAAAAGAATCTTCTCATGCAGACATGACCTTCCGATTGAAAGGTGGGGAGGTGGCTATGTTACAAGGCTATTCTAATTTTCGCAGTGCTTATGTGAATTTTACCAAAGAAGGTAGAAGGGTAACTAAAAATTGAGAGTCATACCATCACCCCATGTCACGTGATCTCCCTCTGATGCCCTCAGGCCTGTCTCTTGAGGGTCACATATATACCAAGAGAAAACTCATGAATATCGTGAGAGTCCCTACTTCTTGTTACAAGATTTCCAGGTAGTTTCCACCTCACTTTTCTCTGCTAGGCTAAAACAAGTCTTTTCAGAACACTTTGAGGGGACATCCTCAATTTTAATTCCTCAGTTTATTCGTCATGGTGGTTAAGGCAGTCTCTCATAGAAACCTCTGTAGTCTGAGGTTTGCTATAGGGAAATTCTGAGGCAGCCGTTCTTTCCGCCATGAAGAAATAACCTCACAATAACTCAGCGTTTTCCCTGCAATATAGCAAAATGGCGGCTATTGTTTCAACCACCATCCAGTAGTTTCTTCACAGCAAACTCAGCCTTCCTTATCAACGCCGCCAATACGCATATAACACTTCCATGGCAATAAGGCAGGTTCCTGACTAACAGACAGAACTAGAGGTGAGGGAAATTTAATTGACTGCCTCCGTATGCCCTTGACCTCAGGTCAGATTTGTAATGTGGACATGATATTTGACTGAATGTCAGTTCAGAATCTGTCTCGGCTACCTTCTGTTCCTTGCATACCAATGATTTTTCAATGTTTATGTGAATTTTCTCAAGTGATATGCACTCATCACTAAAAAGGAATAACTATATTATCTTCACTTATGAGGATGTGGATAGGTGACACAGGACCAAAGAAGAAAGCCTGCTTTTTTTTCCTGACAAAAATTAGAAAAGAGACTGGGACCCAAGGCACTAAGCCTGTCCTCTATGAAAACTAGTAGATGGAGAACTTTACTGCAGCGCAAGCCTGTCGTCATGTAAGAGAATCTTAACTCAAAACCCAGGATCTTGACTCCTGGTTGCATTTCTAATTTGGAACCAGTGTGCTGACCTTGGTTTGTAGTTCAAATCTCTACCTCTATTTTCAAGATGTAGAGCTTAGAAAATAGCCCACTGCATTTCTTCTGACTCACCCCGATATAAAATGAAAGGGTGGCGTAAGCCCACAGTCCCAAGCCTGTCCTCTGAGAACAAATGTTGCCTGAAGGCCTAGGCTCTCGGCAGAAAACTTTTTAATGGAAAAAATTAGAACGTGGACTGTGGAAATCTGAACAAATCCTGGACATCCTCCAAAGAACTAATTAAAGCCCCAGGCTCTCAACATCAAGACCATCCAATTGGTAACAAATTCCAGTCTGAAGACCTTGGCCTGCAAACACCCAGCCTGGCCTCTGCCACCAGAAAAACTTGGGGAACCTTTGGCTTCAGAACCAAGCTGTCATCTCCTAGGAGGAGGAAGAATGGTTCTCAGCTCCAAGACTATGCACCTTGAAAGCATTTACAATAGAAATTGAGCCGATGACACCAAGACTGTGTCATCGTAACAGTAAATTCAACACAAACTATTCCCAGGTCACTGATTTTCCTTTTCAATTATTTTTGAAAGGTGACCATGTGTTACGGCACCAAGCCTTTCCTCTTTTATGAGAAGGCAGTGTGGGCACTAAGAAAGTGAGCACAAAGCCTGAAATTTTGTAAGGAATTCGACTGGGGAGATTGGAAGCACAGTCAAGCATTGCTCCTATATCCAGGAAGTAGAGTGGAGACCATGGCCCACAGAATGTAGCCTAACTGAACTGAACGGATCCTTACGTGGGGGACCTGGGACACAGTAACAAGACGTTCTTGGTTAAAAAGTCTATCAAAGTCCATGGCCCTAGAACCAGACCTTTGCTCAAACTAGAGTAAGTTGTGTGGTTGTTGGAAAACACAACACGATGCTAGTCTCATTTAAAACGTGAACTCTACTGCAAACCGTTTCACACTCTGAAGCCTGTTTAATTCTCAGAAATAAAGTAAAAAGCTACGCCTTCGGCAACAAGACAAGACTAGTCACATGGTGGATACCAGATTTCTTCTTGATCCCCATATGAATTGTGCCAGGAGTTCACTTGACCTCCGCTTGAGTCCGAGTGATTGCTACCTGATTTTCAGGTGACTTCTACCTTATTATTCTTCTTATATCCTCGACCAAGCATAATCAATACACGTCTCATAAGCTCTTATTTTGTTTTTCAACATTGATGCATTGGCCATTAAACAATTCGGTCTCGGCAGTAATGGCCTCAGACCGCATTCAATAATAGTGTGGAGGTCCCACCTGAAGCCACTAAGAGTGATGCTCACAATTTCTCAGCAGTTTTGCTACAATATAGAAAATGGTCTCAACAGTTTTCACTCTAAAATAGCTTTGTCATTGAGAACGAGCTTACAATTTTTAACGTGGTTAAGGTGCAACCACAGCACCAATGCTTTCATGTATGTTAGCTGACCAGAGAAGAAACTCAGGGTAGTTAAATCATGACAAATGTGGTAAGCTATGCCGCTACACTCAAGCAAGTCTCAGAGTGCTTATGTTTATTTGACCAAGAAATGTAGATGGGTAACTAAAAACTGAGCGGCACACCATCAACCCAATGTCAGGTGATATAGCAGTGATAATCAGGCCCCTTTCTTTTCGGTCACATGAATCCCGAGGGAAAGCCTATGAATATCACAAGATTCTCTAATTCTTTTTATGAGATTTACAGGTGACTTCCACCTCATTTTACTCTGCTAGGCAAAAACAAGCTTTTCAGTACACGCTTTAGGGACTGCCTAAAGTGAAAGCTTAGAATAGTAGGATAGTTTTCAGATCACTGCATCATACTCCTGAAACTAACACAACCTTGGCTTCTATTTATGCTGCAGTCGCGGATATTAATGGAGAAGGCGGGAAAGGAACCCCATCAAAGTGATCTGCCAAAATGCACTGCTCCCAACAGTCCAGCCCCAAATCAGTGTGTTCTCGCTGCATCCGCTTCACCGTCACGAACATCAGGGGACTCACAGACTCTCATGCCTGTCCAGGTGAAGATCGTGCTTGCTGGCCTGCACAGGTCAGGGCAGCATTCACCCAAGAATTAGAACATTGTCCTTTGGGGAGAAGTAGCCTCACCCAAATATATTGGTTCATGAAGGAAGGCCCAGTTTACGTGTCAAATCTTGGACCAGGGCCCTGATGGGTGATTTGGGAGGTGAGCTGAAGCTACTCACAGATATTTTTATTTAAATACCGAGTATAAAACCTTTCATTTTCTCAAACATTGTCTCACGTTCCATGTTGGTTACCTTGCTCTGTGTATTGAGGAATACATACTGAATGTGAAAAACAAATGTCTAAGAAGGTGTGCATTTCTAGTGACTAG
>NW_011889390.1:14095-17068 GCF_000151845.1 Pteropus vampyrus
CTCTTTTGTGTCTGGCTCTCTGTTCCCAGTCCAAATGGGAAGTGAAACCTTAAGGCCCTAACTCTTCTGTTCTGACCAGTGCAAAGGACCCAAGACCCAGACCAAATCTGAGACGATTCCAGCTAGTGTGTGACAGAAGCTGGAGTTCCTGGCCAAAAGTAGCACTGCAATTCTGTGTGTTGTCTGGCAAACTTTCATCTCTAGACTGAGGAAGAGTGGCTGGACAAGCTGTCAGCCCAAGCAGAGAGCATGTGGCATTTGCATCAATAAAGAGGATTCAGATGCAGCCATGACTTGCTCAGTGAAATTAATCAGTGTATGGCCAGTGAAGCTGGGCTTTGAGGAGGCCGGCAGCCAGAGCAAACTTTCTGAATCTTGTTTCTCATGGGTCTGTCAGGAACACTGGCACCAGGCAGAGTGAACACCATGCCACTCTGGTCTGGCCTGGGTTGGGGCTGGGGAAGAGATGGTGTTACCCACTCATGGGCCTTCAGGAAGAGTCTAGCACATATGGATACCTAGGTTTATGCAGATGTCCTGACAAGTCACTCCAAGCTCAGGACAAACCATTCTTGCCTTTGCTGTGGAATGCAGCCCTCTGCCTGTGGCTTCGTCAAGGTTATTATCATGACTCGACTGCCAATAATGCCACCAGGAAAGAATAAACCATGTCTCAGGGAAGACCCAGGACAACAGTTGGCCTGGTGGTGCCAAAGTCCTTAGGGGCCTTGTCTGGCATAAAACTGGAATTGGGATGTCTGTGGCCACCACCCTGCCACTCCTGGAGCATCAGCTCTTGGCCAGGCCCCAGGAGACCTATGATGCTGCTGAGCACGTGGGGTCCTATCGGAACCCAGCCTTCACTCTCCAAGTCATCAGATTTCGTGCTTTAGCTCAAAGTCTGTTTACCGAGCAAGAAGTGAGCACAGGCCAATTTTACAACATGCCGCCTTTCCTCTTTGAGCTTTCTCTATCCCCCACTCGGTTCTCAGTGTTTTATTTGGCAATCAGAGACTGGCCTAGCCTTGGGGATCTCGAAACCCCAATGGGGCGCTACAGGCACCCCAGGGGAGTGTTGATATGGAATCATCCCCTTTAGGTCTTTTTTTTTTCCTTCAGTGCAGGTGAGTGGCCCAATCTCGGCTCCTTGGAGGGAGTACCAGCTGTGAATAAATCACAGCTGTAGTCCATGCAGTTGATGTTGGCTAGGCAGTGGGCTCACTCATTCTCCAGCAATCTTCTGTGTCCTCCCATCACCCAGAGCTCCATTCTTTTCCCTGAAATCCCTATTTCATCTACCTGCACTTGAAGCTTACAGGTCCACTTGCCAGCCCCTTCCGAATCCTGGCCCCTCCAAACACTTCATTCCCTTTGTCCTTTGGGTTTCCATACTCTCTTGCCTGAATTCATACTCTCTCCATGCCTCCTCCCATCCTGCCACATTCATCAACCACATGTGTTTCCTATTCTATCAATTGCATTCCCTTCAACATCATTCTCCTTTTCTTTAATTTTTGCCCTCGACGATTCTTCCTCCATGGCAGGTTACTGGGCCCTCACCAAGTGCCCCAGTCCATGGGACTTTGGATTCCATCAAGCCAGGCTGGGCAGGAGTGGACTGGCATCCAGGAATATGTGTTTCAGTGATGTGTTTATAGGCCCGGCCTGTGCCTCAAGAAGTCTAGTCATTGAGCCCCTCCGCCATTGACGAGGGCAGGCGCACTCCCTTTCCTCCAGCTGCAAGGCCAGCCAGAGCAGATCATCTAAAGAGATGAGCTAATAGTCAGAGCTCATTCTATTCTAAAGCTGAGAATTTTTACCTTCTTAGAAAAATCAAGAAATACTTTATTCTTAAGTGAAATAGCTTGGTTTTTTAAGTGACCTCGCCTAACAGGTTAAAGACATATATCAAATTTGGAGCTAGAGAGTTAGACTCATGCTGCATCTTCATAAGCATATTATTTATTATTATTGTCATTATTATATCCCAACTTTACCACTCACTATGTAGCCTTTGATTATTTAAATTGAATTAAAATTAAACTGAACTCAAATTTCAGCTCCCTAGTCACGTTCTCCTCGTTTCAAGTGTTCAATAGTCATATGTGGTTAGGGGCGACTATACTGGACAGAACAGATTTAGAGCATTTCCATCATTGTAGAAAGTTCTATTGGACAACACAAATATATATAATTAGAATAATACATTCTTCTAAGAGTTTTTATTTGATCAAAAATGATTATTTTTGTAGAATTTTTAGTATTGTAATGGCAAAACATAAATGCTTAATACATGGTATTTAATAATATGGCACTGATTAAAGTAAGAATAATCAGATAATAAAAAAATAATAAAAACATAACTTTTACGTATCTAGTATTATGGTTGGTTGTATACAGCTTTGTGTTAATTCCTAAGATTAATTGTGCTTCCAAATATTTCACTATGAAATAAGACTTAAATTGGCATTCCAAAAAATTTCCCTGAAGTAGAAGCCATAAAGGCAGCCTAATATACTATGCCTACAGCTTTATTAAACATATACACATACACACTCTCACATACAACCTATATTAAGTATTTACTTTTTAAAAATTCTAAATATGAAGAAACCTTCACATGTAGGACAAAAGCACCTCGCACCAGGAATAAATATGGTTAATCAGGATACAAGATAATGAAAAAGGAAGTTGGGTTAGTATTCTAACCCTCTCAAATTATGAAATCGAATTAACTAATTAGAATCTCTTTAGGCATATCTGAGATCACTGGCTAAAAGCTCTGATGTTCAATTTGTCTTATTGTCGTTTGAGGTATAAATGTGTTTATTTCATTGTTTTTCCCTTAGGAAATAGGTTAGCTAAAACACACACACACACAATCACATACTTTGCTTATACACAAAGCAATGGTTAGGTAAGCAATCTATCCTATCCTTAAACCAACTCGGACCACAGCCCAGAGATGAACCC
>NW_011889390.1:17873-31159 GCF_000151845.1 Pteropus vampyrus
GTTCAATTACTGTCTCTATTTCTTTAGGCCTTGTATAATTAAGACAACAGAATTAAATATTGTGATGCTAGTTTATGTCCCAATGGATGATATTTTTCTTGTTTCACCAAAATCCCCATTGATGATTTTGATGAGCCTTGACTGTTATGTTAACATCACTTTTGTAGCCTGCTTTTTCTCAGTCTACACAAGCTCTGTGGTAGATTGTCCCCAAGGGTGGTTTGATACTAACATTTGTTCAAAATATTCAACTCCATTACATCTATCTTATGGATTCTCTATTATTATTTGGACTGTGATGAATCTAATAAAAATTATATTTATTATTGGAACTCTCGGTCACTTAAAGACAGAATCGAGTGTAATTTTTCTTTTGCTCTTTACATCTTATTAAAGCTTTATCTTTCACAGTTTTCTTCATTTAGTTCTCTGGACAAGTTTAACCTTTGTATATATGTAGACATCAGTGATCAAATATTATTCTTTTTAGATAATGGTAAATACCAATCACCATGCTTGTGATTGCTATGAAGGCCAGAACTTTCTCACATGTAACGGTAAAGCTGACATAGATTTCAACTAAATCAATATCTGAAAACATTATGTGAAATTTTTTTTCTCTCCCTGTTATTTAAGATATGCACATTGTGATGCTTTAAGGTTGATAGGCTCACTGAGTATGCTAAAAATATTATAAAAGATATAAACCAAATATACCTATATAGATTATACATAAAATATGTACGTAAGCAATGTGAAGTTTATGCGATTTTTATTTAAACTCTATAAACAATTGTGTGTAAATGATAAAATATACCTTTAAAATTATCCAAGATACATATAGAAAAATTAATTCAAAGAAATCATGATGTTATACATTTATAAATTATAACTACATGTACAAAGACCTTCTCAGCAAAATACTATTCATAAGATCTGAAATCCTTTAAATCAAGAAAATGGAGATATGGAGAAAAATAAGACTTTTATTTGGAGAGAACAAAATATGCCAAAACCGAGAGGGAAGAGAAACAAAGGCAGGCTTAAATAACTAATAGATATTTACTCAGTCTGGAAGAGTGAGAGAGGGAAAGGAAATAAGAGAAAGACCTGAAAATGGAAGGAGCTGGTTCATTTAAAAGCTTCAGGTCATATTAAAAGTATTGAAACTTTTTTCCTAAAAGCAACAGGAAACTATTGGAAAAACAATTAGTGAGAGTGAATGAAGATAAGATTCTTAATTTAGATAAAACCTTGCATAAGGCATAACTGGACCTCCCCTGAGATTACCACTTCTGCTGCCTTCTCAAGTAATGTCTTTTGTGTTCTCTGCTATATTTGTTTGCCACAGAGTTTATACCACCTACCGGCAGTGTAAGATTCTAAGTGCACCACCTTGCTATTTTTATATCCTTCCTCTTTCCTAGCAATTCAGCCTTTATTCTTAACATCTGATCTGTCACTCACTGCCTCACACTATTGCTGTGATCACATCACTCCCATCACGAAATCCATCAGATCACCAAAATTTACATCAACATTTTTGCCTTGTTTCCTGTTCTTTTAGATGGATTCTCTACGTGTTTTTATGGAGCCATTACCTCCACCTGAACAAACAGATTCAGACTTCCATTCACCAGCTCTAAAATGTTGTTTGAGTAGCTCTCCCATTTCTTATATATATTATCCATATCAGTCTCCTTATTTGTTTGTTCCTATAATCATGCTTTTATTTCTACCTTCAAAAGTTAATTTAAAACATACTATTGACCTACATCTACTTCCAGCTACCACTCCATTTCTCTTCCTCTTCACAGAAAAAAAATCATTGTTACAATTGCTAAATTACAGAATGCCGGTATTCAAAAACCGGTTCCCTTTCCATGTGCTGCTGAGTGACTGGACAGGGTAGAGTTTTCCTATTGCGCCTTCATGGCAACAAAAGCAGCACAGTGTTGAAAAACCACATCACATTGTGTATTGCAACTTTTTGAGGTCTCTATAGCATACACGCACCCTTCTGAAACATGGCAACCTGAACCCACTTCGTCCAAATTTACACCATGAAAAATGCCATGTTTCCCGTGATTGATTGCACACTTTATAGGTGTCAGAAGATTCTGTTTGCTACAGAAAATGCAGTTGCCAAGTTGCTTCTCAAAACACTTCTGTAGCCCATTTTATTATATCTACCTCTCTTGCCATATGGGGTGGGTTCGAAACAGAAGCTTACAGAGAGAAAGCGGCTCAATTCAAATCCTTGGCCTTAAACATTATTCATCAACAGATCTAACTTTCTGAGGGAGCATATTTAAATCCCAGTTGGACACTCCAACAGTGTGTCAGTGTATCACCTGGAAAGTCTTTGGGAGAAGTCCTCAATTTCAATATGGGTTCCACCAATCAGATACTGTTCATTTTTCTGAAGGTGTTGCTGTGAAGAGATTACAAGCACAATCCTCAACAGTAGGATTTCTCATCACATTTGACTGTAAAACTATAGGGGAGAAACAGTGCTTTTCTGTTCTCCTCAGCAAAGGGACACCGCATTGGACAGCTGTAAATAAATGTTTTTATAAATGACTTGGATGCTACCCTCAGTATTAATACCTGCACATGCAGACTGTACAGAATGTAAGTTCATGACCATGGGTCTTGAAAGAATGTTTCTTACCAGCTCTTTGGTACTGAAAACAGGTCGCATCATAAGCTGAATCATAGTCCTGTGAGACTGGGTTTTAACTTCACTCTGATCTGGACACGGGAGTAAAGTGTTTGTTCAAATATAAAATGCATTACATGAAGTACAGGGAAGGTCGGAAATCCTTTTCTCTATGTTGTATAAGTGCTGGCTTAGACTTCACAGCATACGCCAATACTAGTAGCAAATCGGTTACCGGTCTTCAGGATTACAGAACGCAGGTATTCAAAAACTTGTTTCCTTTCCATGGGCATCTGACTGACTCTAATGTTTATAAATTTCTTTTCGCCTCTTTGTGGCAACAAAAGAAACAGTATTAAGAAAACATACCACGTCCTGGCCACTTTTGGTGTTCTCTTCAGCATATGCGCTCCCTTCCAAAACATGGCTGTAGGAACTCACTTCGCACAAATTTCCACCATAAAAACCGCAATTTTTTCCAAATCGACTTCACACTTTGGTAGATGTTAGAAGATTCCAAGTTTGCTTCAGAAACCGCCGTTGTCAAGTCGCTTCTTAGAGCAATACTGCAGTCCATTCAAAATATCCATACATCACTTGGCATTCAGAATGAGTTTGGAGTGCCGCTTCGAAACAAAAGCTTATAGAGTCGAAGCAGCCCAATTCTAAGCCTTTGCTACAATCTTTATTCATCAGAGTAACCTAACTTCCTGATGAAGCATATTCGGATCCCAGTTTATTTCTCCACCAGTGTGTTAGCCTCTGATCTGAAAAGTCTTAGGGAGAAGTCCTTCCATTTTAATATGCCTTTTACCAATCATTTATTCTTTTCTGGGATGGTGTTGCTGAGTATGGGATTACAAGCACATCCTCACCAGAAAGTTTTCTCATCACTTTTGAGTGTAACACTACAGGCGAGACATGGTGGATTTCTGTTATCCTCGCAAAAGGGAGACTTCGTGGGATGGCTGTAATGATCCGCTTTCGTAAACGACAAGGAGACAACCACAGTATTAATACCTGCACATGTAGACTGCACAACTAGGAAATTCATGACCATGGATCTGTAAAGATTGGTTCTTACCAGTCTTTCCTACTGACAACAGGAAGCATCATAAACAGAGCTATGGTCGTATAAGGCTAGGGTTTAAATTCATTCCTGTCTAGAACACTGGAGAAAAGAGTTTCTTCAAATATAAAATGTATTCATTGAAGTATCGGAAAGAAATGTAATTACTTCCTATACATGTTGTAAGTGCCACCTTAGACTTCAGAGCATACACCAATCCTAGAAGCGAATTGTTTCTCAGACTTCTGGATTACAGAATGCAGGTATTCAAAAGCATTTTTTTTTTTACATGTGCTTTAGAGTGACTCTAAAAGCTAAAATTTTCCTTCTGACTCCCTCTGGCAAAAGAAGCACAGTGTTGAAAAGCCATACCACATTTTTTTTTTTATTGCAACTATTAGTGATCTCTTCAGGATATGCACTCCATTCCAAAAAAATGCCTGCCTCAACTTGCTTCATATGAATTTCCACTATGAAAACTGCCAGGTTTCCAGAATTAATTTCACACATTGTAGTTGTTGGAAGATTCCACGTTCACTTCAGAAATTATAGTTATTAAGTCATTTCTTAGAACAATACTGCAGCCCATTCAAAATATCTGTATATCACTTAGCATAAAGGATGAGTATGGAGCACCAGTTCTAAACAGGAAGCAGCTCTTCTCAAAGTCTTTGTCTCCAACATTATTCGTCAGAGTGATATAACTTCTGAATTAAGCATATTTGGATCCCAGCCTAAATGCTCCATCAATTGCTCAGTGTCCCTCTGAAACATTTTTGGGAGATGGTTTCAATTTCCACATGCATTTGAAACATTCACTGTTCGTTTATGAAATGGCACTTCTGAGGACACAGATTTCTCCTATTCTTAATCTCAAGGATTTGTCAGTAAGAGAAACACAAGACCCACAAAGAGATAAATCAGAAGCTCAGTCTAAAATCCTTAAGAATACAGATATGTAAGGACATCTGTATGTAGCATACTTTGCTGGATACATTAATATAACAAGAAAAGGAAAGTGTTTCATTACAAAAGGGAACTGCTTAATTCTATAATCATAAATAATTAAAAAAATTTAGTACGGCCATTTAAGCCAATTCCAGTGCATCAGAGAGTAATTGTTATCATTACTGTAGCAGCTAACATTTACTGTGAGCATCCTATTTTCCAGGCACTGTGCTTTTAACCAACAAAAGATACTGACTCCCTTTACAAAACATTCCCCACTGTGAAATGGCTATACTAGGTGATGAAATTTTACTTTCACCCACTTTCCCAGTTTCTACTGGTTTCATGCTTACCAAGTTAACTTCAGATTGTGATCTGGCCTCATATAAGTGTCTTCCTAAAGAAAAAAATAAGGAATGATCATACAGAATTCAAGTGTTCCATTTCCATGGAGAGGGATGTCTCATGGGAAGTATAGAAAATGACCTTGATGATCATGTGACTTGTCATCTAAGAACGTCTATATGAAATGAATGTGCTGGTTAGTCTAGTCACCAGAACAATAAATTCTTATTTTTAATTAACAAATTGGCACTCTGCTGTCTACCTCGGTTATGCATGCATTTTCATTATTCATCCCTGGACTTTAACAGTGAGTGTTTGGAGCTTCATGGCATTGAATTAGGTCTAACAGTCTTTATCACCACCACTTTCATCTATGAAATTTGTTTTCAAAGAGAGATCAAAAAGGCTATATACTAGAGAAAATATGGCGTAGATGACAGAGACCTTGTTCATCCCTCTGATGACCAAATCGAAGTTGTAACTGAAATGAGCAGCAGCAAGATAAAATTGCCTGGCAACTAGAGGAAAAGCAACTATGAAGAAATCCAAGAAAGCACCATGTAATGGCTGAAGGTAGGACGAGGCGAAGACGCGGGGCTGCCCGGTCCTGAGCGGCTGAGTGACATGGAAGCTGTGGCAGTGGCAGCAGCAGACATCTCTTAAAGGGGCTGCATCTGCGAATGAATTTTCTTAGTGTCGGACCTCCTGGCTCTGAGTACCAGTGCCAATTTGGCTGCACACGGGGGCACTAGGGTACAGAAGTGTCGGTGCTATCCATTGTTCCCTGTTGAGCCCAACCCCTCCCAGTGCAGAAACACAGCATGGCCTTAACCATGACATCATCTCACTGGAATCCTCTGCCCAGAGGATTCCCTGAAACCCTGCCTCTCTCAAGTCATGGCCCCAGCTAAGCCACATCCAGGTGTGTCCTTGTCCATTCAGGTGCTCCTTGCTGAGCAGTGCCTAGGCTCACAATGGAGATAGCGGGCCTCAGTTTCTGGTGTGGCCTTTTGAGGCAACTATAAGCACTGCGTCTGTGGATTGCTTGTTGAATCTTAACAGGTAGCCCTGGAGGGGCAGAGATTTGGGCTAAATTTGGCCTGCAGTCGGACCCCTCTAAGGATGTGCCACAGGACACCTACTTCACAAATCCACACTGATAAGACCGGGAGACTTAGGAGCTTTGCTTAGTACATAGAAACAGACACGGAAAGGCAGGCAAAATGGGAAGACAAAGAAGAGGAGACTATTTGAGAAAATAGAACAGAGATATAGGAATAATGGAGTCAAGCAATCTAACAGATGCAGAATTCAAAACACTGGTTATAAAGGTGCACAATGAATTTTTGGGAAGTGTAGATAAATTCAGTGAAAATTTCAACAAGAGATAAAAACCATAAAAAATGAAAATGGAAATTATAACAAGGAACCAGTTCAAATGAAGAACACATTATCTGAGATGAGAAGTATATTAAATGGAATAAACAAAGTGAATAAAGACGAGCAGCAAATGACCTATAGAAAGTATGGAAAAGCCAAGGACACTCAATCAGAATGGCAAGAAAAAAGAATCCAAGACTATAATATTAATTTAAGGAGATCTTGAGACACTATTAAAGATAAAAATATCTATGTCAAAGTGGTACCTGAGGGCAAACAAAATGTTGAAGAGCTATTTGAAAAAATAATGGTGGAAAACTTTTCTAACCAGGTGAGGGAAATAGATATAAAACACCAGGAAGCTCAGAGTTCCCAAAACCAGGAACCCAAAGAATCCCACACCAAGATACATCATAATTAAAATACCAAATCTTAAAGACAAAGAGAGAATTTTAAAAGCAGTTACTCACCTACAAGGGAGCACCAATAAGACTGGCAGCTGTCTTCTCAGAAGAAACTATGCAGGACACTTGAATATGTTGCTTGGCACAACATATTCGATGTGAATAAACCCAGGATCTACAACCAAGGATACTTTATCCAGCAAAGATATCATTTAGAGTTGAAGGACAGACGAAGAGTTTCCCAGAGAAAACTAAGCTAAAGGAATTTATTACCACCAATCTAGTATTACAAGAAGTGTTGGAGGGACTTCTTTAAGAAGAAAAAACATGTATCAAAAACCAGAATAAAGACTGGTAACAACTGTATTTCTATCCATAAGTACCTCACGGGAAAAGAGTGAAATGCTCCAACTAAAAGATGGAGTGGATGAATGGAAAGGAAAACAAGACCCTTACATGTTGCCTACAGAGGTTCGCTTCACATTAAATCACACATGCAGATATTGCTTTGATGGACCTAGAAGGAATTTAAGTCAGACAGGGAAAAATAAACACTATGTGGCTTCACATATGTGTGGAATCTAAAGAATTAAAAGAACTAATCAAAAACATATTTATAAATATAGTGGACAATTTGGTGATGGACAGAGGGGAGGGGGTTTTGTGGGGCTGCGAGAATAGGGTGAAAGAGTAAAGAAGTACGAATTAGTAGCTAATGGATGGTCATGAGCATGGGGAGCACGGCATAGGGAATGTAATTAGAATGAATACGTTGGCTAGGTAGAGGATGAGGGGAAGGAAGGAGCAGTTAGGGGGTTCATTTGACGAACTGTATAGCTTTCTAACCAATGGACTGTATACTTGAAACTAATAAAAATAATTTTTAAAAGGCTACATACTATATGATTCCAACATTCTGGAAAAGGTAAAACTGTGAAGACAATCAAAAGATCAGGGGTTAATGAGGAAGGGAGAGATGAATAGCTGGAGCACAGAGGATTTTTAGAGCAGTGAAACTATTCTGCATGATACTATAATAACTGATATATGTCATTACACACTAGTCAGACCCACAGAATATATATCAGGAGTGAATCCTAATGTAAAGCATGAACTTTGGGTGATTATGACGTCTCATTGTAGTTTCACTGATTGTAACTAATGTACCACTCTGTTGCAAGATGTTGATAGTGAGGGAAGCTATGCGTGCCCACGGGGCAGAGAGTATATGGGAATTCTCTGTGTCTTCTGCTCAATTTTTCTATGAATATGAAACTGTTCTAAAAGAGATTTGAAATTTTCGTGCTTAAGAATAACTTAATACAGAGTTTTAAAAAACTAAAAAAAAAAAAAATAATCAGACATGTGCCTGCTATGCTAACTGCCCTAGCAAATGCACAGTTAATTCTATCAGAAGCAACACAAGATTGACATCATTATGCCAATTTTCAGGATAAGAAAGTGTGGTTCTAAATTTTAAACACAACAATAATAGGATTTAAACTAGTCTATATGAATCCATAATCTGAGCTTCATTATTAATCTATGCTATTTGAGTAGGAAATGTAAAACTCTGGCCTTTCTATCACTTGCCCTAATAACCGTGGCCACTAACCTCACTCATGTAGAATATTTATTATTATGAAATTTTCATGATTTTTGTTGTTTGACATGGTTTATATCATTTAGTTCTCCACAATCTTTGAAAGATTAAATTATTTTTTCAATTCTGTGTTTCGAAATCAATGTTACTTGAAGTCAAAGCTTCTTTCAAAGTGACACTTTTCTTGTGACACTTGAAAGATGCCTAGTTTTTCTCATTCATATCTTCCTATCCACATGAGATAAAAGTCTTATAAATTGATATGAAATTATACTTTCAAGTTGCCATTTTTAGTTTTCATAAATTCCACCTCATCATAGAGAAAGGGACATTGTGATTTTACTTGTATGAAATTTTCATTAATTAAAATGCCTTGAGTGCTTTCTGTCTAACTGGAATTATGTCACTGAAAAATCAATTTCCT
Source organism: Pteropus vampyrus (assembly GCF_000151845.1). Classification (NCBI taxonomy): domain Eukaryota; kingdom Metazoa; phylum Chordata; class Mammalia; order Chiroptera; family Pteropodidae; genus Pteropus; species Pteropus vampyrus. The sequence goes on from NW_011889390.1 coordinate 26,709, forward strand.
AGCCTCATGTAGCTTAAATTCAGTGGAAATTTGACATATAATGTATATATTAGATGATAATTTGGAAAGAAATAAAAAATAAAATTTAGAGTTTGAAGAGAGTATCATCTCTTTTGGATAGAGTAATCAAAGAAAGCGTATCCCAACAAAGGAAATTAAAGAAGCTAAGACGTAAACATAATTTTAAAATTTTCAGGTGTAACCAGCTATTAATTTTATATGAGTTAAACCACTTTTGAAGATGTGAACAAGACACTGCATGATTGATATTTCTTGCACAAATATTGATAATTACCTCATTAATAGGACATTTAATGTGACAGCCAAAGGTTAAATTTCATAAAAATTCCACATCATTGTTATAAAACACACATGCCTTTATTATAAAAAATCACTCCTCCCTAAGTCAGTGTCTATTGTATTTTATTTGACACATAATTACTAAAAGGTTAGTTATCTACCTGAAAATTCTCCTAGCAACTCAGGAGTGGGAGATCTTTTGCTAGAGAGAGGCAGATAAACAGAGACAACTGACATCTGTCAATCTGAACTCAATAGAAGACAGAAAAATAAATAAATACCAATATAGAATATGTGAAATGATAGCAGGCTAGGTTAGGGTAGTTCAGAGTGCAATAGTAAAGATATTTTAATAATCATTGATAGCATTCAGAATATGTGACAACAGGTAGCTTGATAAACAATCACAACTTGAGTCGACAATAATATGCTTAATCGTGTTCAATGTAAACAGTTCAAAGGCAGAGGGCATGGCACATATTTTAGACTAATTTAAAAGATATATTGTTTAAATATTGTCATGTGTTTTTGATAGAATATGTTTTAGGCATCTAGATACACCACTTTGAGAAAGAGCATTCTCTAGACTAGCTGGGTTGCGTATATAATGAGCTATTTGAAAAATATGGGGCCACAAAAATCATGATTTATACTCAAATAATTAATGTTATCATTTATTTCTGACATGCTCCATTTGAGGTTATATTGATGCATCATTCAAAGCATTCTGAAGAATATCTTCTCACATCTAATTATCGTTCCTATTAGAAAATACTCTCAGATTCTTCACATATTTCAAATAAAGATACCTATTTCTGGAAAAGAACAAGCTAGCTAACTTATTATTAAGATAGTGCTTTAAATTATGTTTAATCCAAACATTATAATGACTTAAATGATCTCATCCAGTAAAAAATTATATCATATGAAAATAAATATACAAGTCAACAAAAATCTATTACTCAGTCACATCTATTATATCCACTAGAGTTGGGGGCACATTTGAAATAATGACTAGCATATCCAGCTGATGGACCACAGAGACCGGAAAGAAGAAAAAAACACAATTTGTTTGGCTTTTTTACTCATTAACACCTCTATAATTAAAAATAACTTTTATTTCTTCCCTCCTATGCATAGACTTTTTTAAATTTAGGAATAAATATTTTTGGTTACGCAATCTACACTAGATTGGGGGCATGGGAAAATGATCGACTGTTGTTTCCTTACAAGTTACAGATCCCTAAATGACTTCAACTGTTGTTGGTTTTATTGTTTGTTTTCTTGCATATTTACTAGGACATGAGATAAGGCATTTTTCGTTTGTTTGTTTTTTTAACGTGTTCTTTAAGCACACTCAGAAGAATGAAAAACACAGCCTTTAGATTTTATAAATATCATGAGATCATCTACTCTTTGTCACTAGGAATCTGGGATGTGACTACTTAGAATAATTCATTCCATGTAATCATCATAGATAGTCTTTATGTCTCCTTTAGCTACCTTTATGTGTTGATAAAGAGATATGTACATCGAAATTTACATATGGACTGAAATAAATTTCAACAGCTGTTTATGAATTTGTCTTATTTATTTAACATTTACAGCATTCTTTCTATTCTTATTTAGAAAAATGAAGAAACTAAAAGCATTTATTCCCTGCTTACAGCATACACGTTACTTTTCCCCCTCGATATTCTACAGGTTTTAACTCATTTAATTCTAATAAATACCGTATCGAGTAGTTATAATTATTATACCAATTTTAAATGAGAAAACTGATAAAACAAGTAGACATTTAGTAACTTGGACCCAATTAGCACAGGCTGTCTAACTCAGAACATATGTTCTTTACTATTGTCTGATATGGACTAAAAAGCTGTAAAGTGAAATCATATATTGTCCTGCATGTACAGGACACACTATTAAAATTGTATAAATGTATATATGTCGGGACCATAAATTGAATAGTCTAGATTAACTATATTTGTCACCCTATAGCTAAACATAATTTATCCTAGGGGATGACTTTATGTTCACAAGTATTTTTGATATGGCTGTTCAGAAATTCTCTGTCAGGAGTCACAAACTTAGTGTCTTTGAAAAAGGTACCAGTACAATGTTAATAATTTCTAATTTCAACATGTCTTTTAGTATTTGTATACTTAAGTAAAAGTTGATATAATTCAGAAATATTCAAATCAGCAAAATGCAACTTTGAATAGAAACAACTTAATAATGGTATGTATAGACATACATCATAGTTTGAATGATACAGACCTTTATAGGGGTTTTATTATTATCTTATAGTTAGAATTTGCCAGTATTAAGAGTTAAGTAGAACTAAGTTCACTGTTAATTTAAAGAGTGGTGTCAAATATCATGGGATAATATCTCTTTAAAAATTAAGAAAAAAATCTGAACTGAAAAAAAGCAAAAGTTTTCATTTTTTAAAGTTATACACTGAAATAGTCTAAAAGAAGGCATGAGAGTTCAAAATAAGAAAAACTTGCATTATATAATAATTGATATTTTTTTAAAATTTATTTTTTATTGTAAAATATTTCAGAAAATAAATATTATTACCTCATAAAATGTTTGTTTTGTTCTTTTTTTCATCATTGCTGATATAATGACTCATCATGTATTCTTCAATGATGCTTTAAAATGAATTCTGAAATTACTTTTTCGAACTTTCATTCATGTGGAAAATGTATAAATTGTGTTCTCTTCAATAGAAATAGTAACAAAACATATCTATAATTTGAGCCCTTTATTTGAAGGAAAAAAAAATTTTAAGGTTGATTTAAAAAACAAATATTACGGGATTTTACAAGAAGCTCACTTATTATTAAAATGTTTAAGAATTTAAAAACTGGAAGAATTCTGTAGTTATAAATCCTAAATCCTTCAGCAATCCAAGCAAATTAAATGACTCACTCACAATTTTTAATTCTATTGCTCTACTCAGTTACATTACATTAGATCAATACAAACCAAATTTGGATTTTTTTCCTCAGCTCCCACACTCTCATCTCTCTTCTGGCTACTGTACTTGCTCCTCTTTTTGTATTTCCTTTTCCTGGTAAGGGCATCACCATCTATGGACTGAACTAAGCTAAAATGCTCAGTATCCTCTTAAAACTGTTTTATCTCACCACTTGTTCCCTATTTCCAGTCCATTAGCAAGCCTTCTGCATCCTACCACTGCTATAATTCTGTTTGTCGACTATCTACCAAGCCGATGTTGCCCAATTTCAGATTCTCTTGTCTCATTTTTTTTCTTACTCCAGAAATAGTTTCAAAATGACTGATAGCTTCCTCCTGCCAGAAAATGGATGTTAAGACAAGTCCATTAAGTATTCTTAATGTGGTCCCAGTTTACCATTCCAACTTCTTGCCCTGTAGTGACTGTTTCCCCAAACCATATTATCATTTTTTTCCCCAAATAATCTATGTTCTTTTATGATTCCAATCCTTTACACGAATGGATTCTTCTACCTTAAAATGTTCCTCGTCTGTTGGTCAAATGATGTCCACTCCTGAACTATGCTATGGTGCTTATATATGCACACACATTACCCCCACACACAAACAAAAACACAATGAATACATGTAAAAAACTGAATAAAGAAATCAAACCTCAGCTTAAATGACTACTTTTCTGAAAGCTGTCCTGACTCCTCTAGGGAGTGCTGTTTTCAGTAGCATATTTTACACTATTGCATTTACCTTGGCATATTATAATATTTATGTTTTAATTACTCACAAAATTTGTTCCTGATCACTTTTTTTATTGTAGCATCATGCTTAGTAAATGGTCAGTAATATTTGGCTTAAATTCCATAGAAGAAATACCAGAGATAAATATTTAGAAGTAGCAGATGTGAGATAAGTTCTATCTCCTATTAGTATACGATCTTGGGAAAATAACTCTCTAGGGCTTAGTTTCTTACGTGTAAAATGAGGAAAATAAGACGTTATGAAGAGGTTGGCTGGGAAAATGCAGTGCTTGATACAAATTAAACAATCAAGATGATTTATTGTTGTAACTAGACTATTGACATCTTCTCTAGGAGTAGTTTTCAGTCATTTAGCTTACCAGGTTTGCATGTGATAAGGACATATCACTTTATACCTTTGGCACTTGA
>NW_011889390.1:31209-85342 GCF_000151845.1 Pteropus vampyrus
TTTTTTTCCTCAGCTCCCACACTCTCATCTCTCTTCTGGCTACTGTACTTGCTCCTCTTTTTGTATTTCCTTTTCCTGGTAAGGGCATCACCATCTATGGACTGAACTAAGCTAAAATGCTCAGTATCCTCTTAAAACTGTTTTATCTCACCACTTGTTCCCTATTTCCAGTCCATTAGCAAGCCTTCTGCATCCTACCACTGCTATAATTCTGTTTGTCGACTATCTACCAAGCCGATGTTGCCCAATTTCAGATTCTCTTGTCTCATTTTTTTTCTTACTCCAGAAATAGTTTCAAAATGACTGATAGCTTCCTCCTGCCAGAAAATGGATGTTAAGACAAGTCCATTAAGTATTCTTAATGTGGTCCCAGTTTACCATTCCAACTTCTTGCCCTGTAGTGACTGTTTCCCCAAACCATATTATCATTTTTTTCCCCAAATAATCTATGTTCTTTTATGATTCCAATCCTTTACACGAATGGATTCTTCTACCTTAAAATGTTCCTCGTCTGTTGGTCAAATGATGTCCACTCCTGAACTATGCTATGGTGCTTATATATGCACACACATTACCCCCACACACAAACAAAAACACAATGAATACATGTAAAAAACTGAATAAAGAAATCAAACCTCAGCTTAAATGACTACTTTTCTGAAAGCTGTCCTGACTCCTCTAGGGAGTGCTGTTTTCAGTAGCATATTTTACACTATTGCATTTACCTTGGCATATTATAATATTTATGTTTTAATTACTCACAAAATTTGTTCCTGATCACTTTTTTTATTGTAGCATCATGCTTAGTAAATGGTCAGTAATATTTGGCTTAAATTCCATAGAAGAAATACCAGAGATAAATATTTAGAAGTAGCAGATGTGAGATAAGTTCTATCTCCTATTAGTATACGATCTTGGGAAAATAACTCTCTAGGGCTTAGTTTCTTACGTGTAAAATGAGGAAAATAAGACGTTATGAAGAGGTTGGCTGGGAAAATGCAGTGCTTGATACAAATTAAACAATCAAGATGATTTATTGTTGTAACTAGACTATTGACATCTTCTCTAGGAGTAGTTTTCAGTCATTTAGCTTACCAGGTTTGCATGTGATAAGGACATATCACTTTATACCTTTGGCACTTGACTATAATTCATTGGGAGCAGGACTATATTCTAATTCATTTTTGTATCTCATAATCGTAAGTGCCAGCATATAAAATATAGCTAGAAAATATTTGTGGAAAGAACCAATCTGCCACTCAGAAAGTATATTTATATCTTTTTAATGAGCACTATACATTTTTTATTGCTAATAGCAAAGTGAATGTATCTAATTATAGAATTTATTTTTATGTTATTGAAATAAGATGCTTATCAGAGTTTGGAGAAACATGGTTAAGTGAGAGATGTTCCCAGATCACTCCTGTTGAAACAACAATAAGCTGAACATCTAAAACTCAACAAAAAATACCCGAACTGCACATCAGCATGTCTGAGCATGGGATCTGCACATTAGAGCTACCACGGTCAGAACCCAGGTGTGGGCAGTGGACTGGGAGGAATAAAGAAGCTGCCTCTCACATCCCCCAGAGCTCTCTGTAGGAGGAGGGAGAGGGGAGAAATGGACATACAATCTCCGGAGACCGAGTCAAGAAGAAACAGAAAATCTGAACCGACTGATTACCATCTATGAAATAGAATCAGTAATCAAAACACTCCCAAGAAACAAAATTCTGGACCAGATGGCTTCCTAGGTGAATTTTACCCAACATTCAAAGAAGAATTAATACCTATTCTTTTCAAATGTTTCCAAAAATGTGAAGACAGAAAGCTCCTTAACTCCTTTTATGAGGCCACCATAACCTTGATTCCAAAGCCAGACAAAGACATTACCAGAAAGAGAAAACAATAGGTCGATATCTCTTATGAACACTGATGCAAAAATCCTCAACAAAATATTAGCAATTTGAATTCAACAACATATTAAAAATATCCTACACCATGATCAAGTTGGTTTTATTCCTGGGATGCAAGGTTGGTACAATATCCACCAATTAACTAATGTGATACACCACATTAACAAATGAAAAGAGAAAAACCATAAGATCATATCAATAGATGTAGAAAAAGCATTCGACAAAATCCAGCATCGATTTATGATTAAAACTCTCAGCAAAATGGTAATAGAGGGAACATACTTCAACATAATAAAGGCCATATATGACAAACCTACAGCTAACATCATACTCAATGGGAAAAGTCTAAAAGCATTTCCTTAAGATCAGGAACAAGACAAGGATGCCCACTTTCACCACAACTTTTCAATATTGTGTTAGAAATCTTAGCCACAGCAATCAGTCAAGAAATAGAAATAAAAGTTATCTGAATTGGAAAGGAAGAAGTAAAACTCTTGCTATTTGCTAATAACATGACACTATATATAAAGAACCCTAGAGATCCCACCCAAAAACTGTTAGAACTGATCAATAAAGTAGCAGCTTACAAAATAAGTATCCAGAAGTCAGTGGCATTTTTATATGGCAATGGTGAACTTTTGGAAAGGGAAATTAAGAAAATGATCCCATATACAATGTCATCGAAAACGATAAAATACCTGGTAATCAAATAAACCAAGAAGTTAAAAGACCTTTCTCAGAAAATTCTAAGTCATTGAAAAAAGAAATTGAAGAAGATACAAATAAATGGAAGCACAGATAGGAAGAATCAACGTCATTCAAATGGCCATACTATTCAAAGCAATGTACAGATTCAATGCAATCCCTATCAAAATACCAATGGCATTTTTCAAGAGAGCTACAACAAATAATCCCGAAATTTATATGGAACCTTAAAAGACCCCGAATAGCCACGTCAGTCTTGAGAAAGAAGAACATTGGAGGTATCACATTATCTGATATCAAACTCTACTACAAGGCTACAATCATCAAAACAGCATGATACTTGCATAAAACTAGGTACATTGATCAATGGAACAGAATAGAGAGCCCAGAAATAAATCCATGCCTATACCCTCACTTCATATATCACAAAAAAGGTAAGGATATACCTTTGGATAAAGGCAGTCTCTTCAATAAATGGCATTGGAAAAACTAGAGAAATACATGCAAAAAAAGAAAAAAACTGGACACCTTCTTACACCGTATAGAAGAGTAGACTCAAAATGGATTAAATAAAGACCTGAAAACATAAAACTTCTAAAAGAAAACGTAGGCGGTAAACTCTCTGCTATTGCTAACAGTAAGTTCTTTTTGGATATATCTTCCTGAGCAAGAGAAATGAAAGAATAAACAAACAAACAAACAACAAACAAACAAACAAACAAATAAAGAAGTTTACATCAAACTAAAAAGTTTTTGTACAGCAAAGGATATCATCAACAAAACGAAAAGACTATTCACTATGGATACATCCAAAATACTTAAAGAACTCATACAACTCAATGACAACAAAAATACAAAGAATCCAATTAAAAAGTAGTCAGAAGATCTGAACAGATACTTCTCCAAAGAAGAAATACAGATGGCCAATAGACATATAAAAAGACGCTCAAGTTCACTAATCATCAGAAAAGTGTGAATTAAAACCACCTGACACCTACCAAAGTGCCGAATATCAATAAATCATACAAGTGTTGGCGAGGATGCAGAGAAAAGGGAACCCTCATACATTGTTGGTTGGATTGCAAATTGGTACAGCCACAATGGAAAACAGTCTGGAGATTTCTCAAAAAATGAAGAATGGACATACATTTTGACCCAGCAATTGCACTTCATTTATTCGAGGAAAACCAAAATGATAATTTGTAAAGACCTATGCACCTCAATATTCATGGCAGTACAATAGACAAGAGCTAAGATATGGAAGCCACCAAATGGCCATCAATAGATGATTGGATAAAAAATTTATGGTTCATATATACAGTAAAATTTTACTCAGCCATTACAAAAAAATGAAATCCTACCAATTGAAATGACATGGATGGACCGAGAGGTTATCACACTGCGTGAAATCAGTCAGACAAAGATAAATACCACATGATTTCATATATGCAGAATAGAAAAAAGAAAAAGAACACACTAATCAAAAAAAGACACAAATACAGAGGACACTTTGGTGACGGACATAGGGGATGGGAGGTTGGGGGATTAGGAGAATGGTGTGAAGGGTTAAAGAAGTACAAATAATAGTTGAGAGATGGTCATAGTGATGGAGAGAATGTCATAGAGAATGTAGTTAGCATTAATATGTTGGGTATGTGGAAAAGCAGAAGAGAGAAAGAGCAATCAAGGGGATCATTTCATGAACTATATAGATGTTTAACCAGTGTACTGTATACTTGAAACTAATAAAATTTTAAAAAAAACTAAAAAATATGAATAAAAAATAAACACATTTGTTTATGAACGATTGAGCAGCTACAATATAGAAAATCAAACTTACAAAAAGCCAAAAAGAAAAAAAGAAATTTTACTGACTTGTTGATTATTTTTAAATTTTATTTAAGAGTACTTCAAGAATTTTTCCTCCCATTTCTCAGACTGTTAATTCCTAGAAGATAGCCTCCTTAAATTTTATGGTTTGCTAATGTATAGTGTGATCAAGACCAATACCCTCAATTTACACTTAAAAAACTATTCTTTTAAAAATTGTTATAAGGATAAATTGATGCTGGTTCTCTCAGAACCTCACACCTGTGTATGCAGAGATAATTTTTTCTTAAATTTGTTACAGCTTTCTGAATGGGAAATACCAAGCTGTCGATAATTATTTACAAAGAAAATACATACAAAATACTCAAAATACAGTGTTAAGATAATGACATTTATTTTAAACATAAATGTGTCTCATTAATATCACACTGATCCTTGCTGATATAAGGGAACTATGTCATTTAATACATGTAAGTTGAAGTGGTTATACTGATTAGTTCTCAGTGGGATAAGTTTTTAGGAAAAACAGTATTTCAAAGATAAAATTTGCAAAGTCATTAAATAATGGAGAAACTGTTCTCATATCAACTGTCAGCTTTTATAAATATTCCTTATTCTGCCATTAAATAAGAGGAACATTAGTAGTCTATATTGATGCTAAAAGTGAGTTCTAGAAAGATAAGTCAACTATTTCACTTCAAAGGCAATGGTAAAATATCTGAGCATTCAATAGAATTGTGTTTTTAATAACATGCACTGCACAAGCTGAATTAGAATATTTTGAATCTCAGATAACTATTCTCTTATAGGTAAAGAGAAATATTCTGATAAAATTGCTAACAATGACTGTGAACATTTATTGGGAGATTTCAGGGAGCCAGGCCCTGTACTGAGGGCTTTATATACACCTTTCATTTATATTCATAAGAAATTTTTAGTTATGTCATCAGTGGCAGACCTGATGCCTACAAAATTTAAGAAACTTGTCCAAGGTTATCCAGCCCAGTAGTGGTTAAAAGATAAAAATGAAGGTATGTCTTCATCATACATCATACATCTCTTCATCTCTGAAAAGAGAAAGAAGTAGATTTAAATGAATCCTGGTCTCACCACTGACTAAGTTGTACAGCTTGGGCAGGTTACCTGTGGTTTCTGTGACTCAGTGTTCTCATCCGTAAATTGAGAATAATCATAGTAGCTACCTCATGAGGTTTTCGAATGGAATAAATGAGTTAACTTCCAGAGCAGTATTTAGAGTACCTAGCACAGTATTAATGGAGCTTAGTGTGGGACCCCCGAAAATATGCCAAAGTCACATATTGGTATTTTGGATTAAAGTTATCTAAAAAGCAGCAAGTGTAAAAAAAGGGCACTCCGATTACCCTATGTCTCTCTGAAAGCAGAAAGATACCTTCAGTGCACCAGAAGAAAGGAGAAACTTCTTTAGCACTAGAGGGAGAGAATTCAGGGCTGAGAAGCCTGTAGAAACAAACCTTGTTCTTTGACTAATTTATATCCCAAGCCCAGACTCTACTCATTCCTTACTAATTTAGCACACAAACTCAAATTTCTTTATCCTGTCAAATCCTAATCAATATATTGTTTTGTCCTCTAAAAAGTGCAAAAGCTGTCTGCGCTGGTCATTTCTTTAGGTCCCATATCTATGAGAGTTCCTTATGTAGATAGGTAATCAAATTTGATTTTCTTCTGTTAATTTCTTTCATGTGAATTTAATTCTTAGACCAGCAAGAACCTAGAAGGGTAGAGGAGCTTCCAACCTGCCTGACAGTGTAAATATGGGTTAAGAGTTTGCTATCGGTACCATTTTTGAAATGAGCCAGGCATGAGTCTGGTCTAGTATAAGATGCTATACTGGAAAAACGCATGAATGTGCTCACATGATCAGGCCGGATCTGTGTACTAGGAGCCCTTAGAAGCGGCAAGGAAAAATCGCCTGGGATCTAGAGGAACAAGCCATACAACTATGGAGAAATCCAAGAAAGCACCCTGCAAAGGCAGAAGGTAGGACGGGGCGAGGACACGGAGCTTCCCGGTCCCGAACAGCTCAGACAAAGACTGCGGCAGCGGCGCGGCAGACGCCTCTTAAAGGGGCCCCGTCTGCGAGCGGATTTTTGCAGTGATGGACCTGATTGCTCTGAGTACCAGTGATGATTTGGCTGCGCGCAGGGGGCACCAGGGACTTACAAGGAGACATTGAGAGAATGAAGGCTGAAGCGAGACCCACCCTGTACAAAGGTGCCGGCAGTATCCACCATTCCCTGTTGATGCCTGCCCACTCCTAGTACACCAGACACAGCACTGCCATTGCCGTGACATCATCAAACTGGATCACAGATGTCGCTCCACTCAGAAGATTCCCTGAAACCCCGCCTCCCCCAACTCACAGCCCCACTCAAGACAGGTGTATGAATATCCAGAGGGGAGCTCTGGCTGGGCAGGGTCCAGGTGACATCAATTCAGCCTCCTGGGCTCCTGGATTGGCTCAGGTGACTGGCCCAATCAACGCTCCTCAGAGGAAAGATTAACTCTCAATTCATCACAGCTGTTGTGCAAGTGGTTGATGTCAGCCAGGCCGCAGACTCTGAGATGATTTCCCTCTATTTTGACATCCTTCTTTCAAACCAGGCCCAGCCCAATTTACAGGAATCTCTAGGGGATAATATATAAACACTCACACACTCATCTGTACATTCATACTCGCAAAGAACCTTTATGCTCATGTCCTGATTCTCACTCACATTTTAGCAGAGGCGCCAAATACCCACATCATGAAACATCTGAAAACGTACCTGGAAACTCAAGACGTTGTCACACAGGCACACAAAAGAGACATTTATATATTTCCACCTGCTTGGATATCCACACCCCACATTCCTCTCTCTCTCTCTTTCTCTCACTCTCTCTCTCACACACACACAGAGGTATCTATCCTATCCAGCATGGCACTTTTTTGAACTCACTTCCTCCGCCATTTAGGTATGTGGCACACACTGCAGGCAAGACCAGTGAGGCAGGCCATGGCTGTCCTTGCTTGACCCAGAAAGACACAAAAAGACACCCGAAGTCAGGCCAGCATTTTAGCTAGGCCCTTGAGGACACCTAGTTTTTTACTTCAGGGCCCCTGCTGGCCTGGGCCTTCTGTACTCTCTTCAGCCCTCTGGCGTGCCTTCCTAATGGACAAAAGGGATTGTGCCAGGTGGCACCACTGGGATAAGGACGTGTGGTCTCACATACTGAGGCACTAGCCAGGCTGAATGAGACATCGCCAGAATCCAGTCCCTGACTGCCCCACACTGGCTGGGCAGTAGGAAGGCAGGCCTGCTCTGAGAAGCTGGGCACTGTCTTGGATCCCACAACCCTATTGTATGATGCAAGAGTGTCTACGGTGAGGATGGGGGATGGGGAAAAACGGCCGGAAGTAGGCTGTGAAATAGGTGGGGTGAAGAACCTAGCATTGGTTGTCAGGGGGATGAAGATGGGAGAATGGGTGAGCAGAGGAATGTAGAATTGCCTGCAAAAGTTAAAGAGAGCTGAAGGAAAAGAGAAATGGCCGTCAGGACAACTCACGAGAATTGGAATGGAATGGGGTGGGAAGGTGGAAGCTGAGAGTAGAAGACAGATGGAATGAAGGAGTCAGGGAAAAGAACAGGGCTTTATGTGATAGTTAGACACAGCAAAAGGCTGGGTGAAGGGAGAGTCCACTGCCTGGCCGACATCAACTGTATGCACAACAGCTGTGATGAATTGAGAGTTAATCCTCGCTCCTAGGAGTGTTGATTGGGCCAGTCACCTGAGCCAGTTTAGAGGCCCAGAGGGGCTGAATTGATGTCACCTGGCCCCTGCCCAGCCAGAGCTCCCCTCTGGATATTCATATACCTGTCTTGAGTCGGGCTGTGAGTTGGGGGAGGCGGGGTTTTGGAGAATCCTCTGGGTGGAGCGACCTCTGTAATCTAGTTTGATGACATCACAGCAATGGCAGCACTGTGTCTGGTGCACTGGGAGCGGGCAGGCCTCAAAGGGAATGGTGGATACCGCTGGCACCTCTGTACATGGTGAGACTCGCTTCAAACTTCACTTTCTCAATGTCTCCTTGTAAGTCCCTGGTGCCCCCTGCGCGCAGCCAAATCGGCACTGGTGCTCAGAGCAATCAGGTCCATCACTGCGAAAATCCACTCGCAGACAGGGCCCCTTTAGAGGCGTCTGCCGCTGCCGCAGCCTCCATCTCAGCCGATCGGGACCAGGAAGCCCCGCATCCTCCCCCCGTCCTACCTTCTGCCATTGCAGGGTGCTTTCTTGGATTTCTCTATAGTTGTATGGCTTGTTCCTCTAGATCCCAGGCGATTTTTCCTTGCCACTGCTCCTTTCCGTCACAGCTTTGATTTTGTTGCCAGAGGAATGAACAGAGCCTCTATCATCTATGCCATTCTTTGTCCTCTTATCATTCATTTTAATCATCATTCCAAACACAAGTCATCTTCCTAAGCTAATTCATTATTTCTCTCCAGGAACTTTGATAATTTCAGTTAATCAATATTGTTCCCTTTTCCCTCCCTCTTGATATCTTGTAATATCTAGAAGGTAATTGCAGACAAACAAATGAAGAGGAATCATTTTAATGCAGCCGCTTTCAGATTTCAAAGTCTATTCTCTTTGATTTACAGCATATGCTTCCTATCAAGATTCCCTGATAGAGATTGCTATGTTTATGTTTTATTAAAATGCACAAGGCAGTTGGATACTCTAGCCAGTCCAGCATCTCAATTTAACTAATGAAAGACACCTCTTAGATGATATTCCATAAATGATAAGATATACATGAGATTAAAGGATAAGAGGGAAAGAGAAATTTTATAAAATATATGTACTAAAAAGTGTTATAACTCAGAAGACTTACCAATGGCACAATTCAAATTAAAAATTACCTTAATAGAAGAGTAGAGAAAAAGCAGGTGCCTCAAAATTTAATGTAATAAATTGTTCAAGTTCCTCGACTTTGGTATCAGACAGGCCTGGGTTCCAGACACATCTTTGATCTTTACTAACCTCTGTAAACTTTAGAATCTTCAACATTATATATCAGGATAAATCTTACTACACCTCTTAGGGTGTTTGAAATTTTCGAGCAAAATGATATCTGCAAAGTACTTATTAAAACGACACCCAGTTTACAAAGCTCTAATTATTATGACTATTTTCATTGTTATTACTACTTATGATATGTTTGACATTTACAAATATAGCAATCACATTCGAAAAATGCTTCATTTATTCCTCTTAATCATTGTATATAGGATTCCATGTGTTTTTCTCTAAGTTCTTTGCATAACTAATGGTTATAGTTTGGGACATATTAGAAAAGCAGTTTTACCTTTCAGAGTCTTTAAATTTGAGTACCTGATCTTTTTCAGTGTCAGACAATGTATAAACAATGCACAAACAATGTGCCCCCCCATTAATATAAGCATCTATTTTGAAAAGGAGAAAGCATAACAAAATATAACACTTGATTAAGTTTAGACACTAAGTGGAAAATTTGTATTTTGTACTGTCTTTGGTACTTTAGGAGCGAAAATGCAAACTCTTTCTGTAGATGGGATGATAAAAGCCCTATTCTCTGATTTGGACTGAATTGGTCATTATCAACTGTACTTGGAATGGTTATTTGTTTGGAAGAACTTTTCAAAAGAATATTTGGTGGCTTTCACAAAGGAAAGTTGAATATAGGCTAAGAATAAATGTTAGCAATCTTGATCAGAAACACAGAACACTGCTTTTTTGGGAAGGACAGTGCCACTGAGACATCTGAGATCATGTACCTAAAGCACAAGGGTCAAGTGTCTGAGGGGGAGCATCTGATTTGCCTGGGTGAAGACATACATGTACCCTTGACCAAGTGTGGACTACAGAGCACTGTGATTGACAGTTGCACTAAGAGCATATGGCATATTGAGGCATGGTAACCCAAGGGAGGAAAAATGGAGTTCTGTGTCCAAAATAAAGGAGGAAGGGATGTTTGGCAGAAAAACCAAGACATTCTACTTTACCATTTCAAAAGCTAATTTAGACCTCAAAAGTGGTTGACCGAAATATTGAAGTGAGAAGTGGGGGAACAGACAAATCAAA
This sequence comes from Pteropus vampyrus, assembly GCF_000151845.1. Lineage (NCBI taxonomy): Eukaryota > Metazoa > Chordata > Mammalia > Chiroptera > Pteropodidae > Pteropus > Pteropus vampyrus. The sequence goes on from NW_011889390.1 coordinate 41,805, forward strand.
CAAGTGAAATGTGGTTGACTAAAAGATTTAGGGGAGCAGTGTGGGCACAGGTGTGGAGGAGTGGCATATTACTTAAAAATTATAGTGCTAGACTTCTATCATAATGAAAATTTAATTTTCATTTTTACTATGACGGATGCTTGGAAATTTAAATAGCTGATTTACTGGAACTTTTCAAAAATGTACAAGTTTATGTTGCTTCAAAAAATTTTTTCCACTTCGATATTTTGGAAAGATTAAAGATAATGCTTGAATTGAATGAAAATTGCTGGAACTAAAAGCCCCCATTTAACAAAGTCTCATTAAATACATTCTAAGGACTAAATTTAACATGTTCATTGTGCTAAATAGTTGTGGTTAAATAGCTTCACTTCGTATTGCTTCTAAAATTTCCTCACAAATCTAATTATTAAATGTGTTTCGTACCAGATGACTAATGTGTGAAGCAAAGCTATACAGATAAAGGATAATTAGATTGCGTTTTTTCAAAGTTACTTCTCTCTGTAGTCATCATTTCTTGTTTAAATCCTCAAAAGTAAATCAGGTATGCCTGAGGAAATATCTTCTGACAGAAAAAGAAGTAGGCAACCTCTTTTTATTTCAGGGGGAAATCACCTATGCTCAACTAGCAACGGCTAGGGCTCGTTGATGCAAAAATAGTAAAAATTTGCATGGGTCTGCCCAGCCGCTTTATTATTTTTTAAATTAATGTCAAGTACACTGTACATTGGTTAGACACCTACATAGTTCACAATTGCTCTCTCCCTCCCATGGCCTTCCACCGATCCAACGTATTAATGCTAACTGCACTCCCTACCCTGTGCTCCACATCCCATGCCCAAATATGAACTACGAATTTGTACTTCTTTAACCCTTCACTCCATTCTCCCAGCCCCTGGAACCCCTTCCCTGTGTCCGTCACCAAATTGTCCACTATATTTGTGAGTCTTTTTTTGATTCGTTTGTTCTTTTTGTTCCTTATTCTGCATATATGTGAAATCATATTTTATTTATTTTTCTCTGACTTATTTCACTCAGTATCATAACCTCTAGGTCCATCCATGTCATTGCAAATGGTAGGATTTCCTATTTTTTAATGGCTGAGTAAAAGTCCATTGTATATATATATGCCCAGGCTCTTTAGAAGAAAGACATGATGTTTTCAAAAAGGCATAGCAAGGACCCAAGGATGTTTCATTTTGGTGTAATATGCTTTATAACTGCTGTTTTCTCTTTTCCCTCTAGTCTTTCAACATATTTAACATTAACTTTTTCTTAATTATAAAGTACTATCATTGCATAAAATTAAGGGACGTATATAAAGAGAATAATTTACAATCCTGTACTTTTGAATGCTAGGCACTGCTCAGCAAGGAGCAGTTGAATAGCCAAGGACACACCTAGATGTAGCTTGGGTGGGGCCATGACTTGGGAGAGGCGGGGTTTCAGGGAATCTTCTGGGCAGAGCTACTTCAGTTACCCAGTGAGATAATGTCATGGCTGTGGCCATTCTGTGTTTCTGCACTGGGAGGGGTAGGGCTCAACAGGGCACAATTGATAGCATCAGCACTTCTGTAGCCAGCAAGTCTCACCTCAGCCCTCATGCCGACAATGTCTCTCTGTAAGTACCTTGTGCCCCCATGTGCAGCCACATAGGCACTGGTGATCAGAGCCAAGAGGTCCGACACTGAGAATATTCGCTCGCGGATGCAGCCCCTTTAAGAGACATCTGCTGCTGCCACTGCTGCAGCCTCCATCTCACTCAGCCTCTCGGGACTGGGCAGCCCCGCGTCCTTGCTCCATCCTACCTTCTGCCGTTGCAGGGTGCTTTCTTGGATTTCCTCATAGTTGTATGGATTGTTCCTCTAGATGCCAGGCAATTTTACCTAGCTGTTGCTCATTGTTTTGGTTACAACTTTGATTTGGTTGTTAGAGGGATCAACAGAGTCTCTGTCATCTACGCCATTTTTTTCTCTAGTATATAGCCTTTTTGATCTCTCTTTGAAAACTAATTTCATAGAAGAAAGTGGTGCTTATAAAGATAGACCTGATTCAATGCCATGAAGCTCCAAGCACTCACTCTTAATATCCAAGGATGAATAAGAAAAATACATGCATGACTGAGGTAGACAGCAGAATGCTAATTTGTTAATTAAAAATAAGAATTTATTGTTCCGGTGACCAGACTAACCAGCACATTCATTTCATATAGACATTCTTAGATGATAGGTCACATGATCATCAAGGTCATTTTTTATACTTCCCATGAGACATCCCTCTCCATGGATATGAAAAACTTGAATTCCGTATGGTCATTCCTTATTTTTTTCTTTAGGAAGACACTTATATGAGGCCAGATCATAATCCGAAGTTCTCTCGGTATGCATGAAACCAGTAGAAACTGGGAAAGTTGATGAAAGTAAAATTTCATGACCTAGTATAGCCATTTCACAGTGGGGAATGTTTTGTAAAGGGAGTCAGTATCTTTTGCTGGTCAAAAGCACAGTGCCTGGAAAATAGGATGCTCACAGTAAACGTTAGCTGCTACAGTAATGATAACAATTACTCTCCGATGCACTGGAATTGGCTTAAATGCCCTTAGTAAATTTTTTAATTACTTATGATTGTAGAATTAACCAGTTCCCTTTTGTAATGAAAGACATCCCTTTTTTATTATATTAATGTATGCCAGCAAAGTATGCTGCATACAGATGTCCTTGCATATCTGTGCTCTTAAGGATTTTAGACTGACTTTCTGATTTATCTCTTTGTGAGTCTTGTGTTTCTCTTACTGATAAATCCTTGAGATTAAGGAATAGGAGAAATCTGTGTCCTCAGAAGTGCTGTTTCATAAACGAACAGTAAATGTTTTGTAATGCATATGGAAATTGAAACTGTCTGCAAAGAAGGTTAGAAGGACACTAAACAACTTTTAGAGCATTTGTGCTGGGTTCCAATTATGCTTAGTTCAGTAGTTAGATAACACTAATGATTAATGTTTGAGGCAATGGTTTAAAAAGAGATGCTTCCTGTCTGTAAACTTCTGTTTAGAAACAGTATTCCATACCCATTCTTTATGCTAAGTGATATACAGATATTTTGAATGGGCCACAGTGTTGTTCTAAGAAGTGACTTGATAACTGTAGTTTCCAAAGCAAACTTGGAATCTTCCAACAACTACAGAGTGTGAAATTAATACTGGAAACCTGGCAGTTTTCATTGTGGAAATTCGTATGAAGCAGATTGAGACAGCCATTTTTTGGAATAGAGTGCATATCCTGAAGAGAATTCTAACAGTTGCGATAAAAATAAAAATAAAAAAATGTGGTACGGCTTTTCAACACTGTGCTTCTTTTGTCAGAAGGAGTCAGTAGGAAAACTTATACCTTTAGAGTCACTCAAGAGCACATGTAAAAAAAAAAATGTATGTGAATACCTGCGTTCTGTAATCCAGAAGTCCAGTAACCAATTTGCTGCTAGTATTGGTGTATGCTGTGAAGTCTAAGCTGGCATTTATACAACATAGAAAAGGGATTTCTGTACTTCATGTAATACATTTTATATTTGAACAAACACTTTACTTCCGAGTCCAGAGAAGAGTGAAGTTAAAACTCAGTCTCACATGACCTTGGCTCTACTTATGATGTGACCTGTTTTCAGTACCCAAGAGCTTGTAGGAAACATTTTTTCAAGACCCATGGTCATGAACTTACATTCTGTACAGTCTGCATGTGCAGGTATTAATACTAAGGATAGTCTCCACATCATTTATAAAAGCATTTATTTACAGCTGTCCACTGTGGTGTCCCTTTCCCGAGGAGAACATAAAACCACTGTTTCTCCCCTGTAGTTTCACAGTCGAACGTGATGAGATATCCTACTGTTGAGTATGTGCTTGTAATCTCTTCACAGCAACCCTGTCAGAAAAATGAACAGTAACTGATTGTTGGAACCCATATCGAAATTGAGGACTTCTCCCAAAGATTTTCCAGGTGATACACTGACACTCTGTTGGAGTCTCCAACTGGGATTTAAATATGCTCCAACAGAAACTTAGATCTGTTGATGAATAATGTTTGAGGCCAAGGCTTTGAATTGAGCTGCTTTCTCTCTGCAAGCTTCTGTTTCGAATCCACCCTGTATGGCGAGGGATAGATATTAAAAATGGGCTGCAGTAGTGTTTTGAGAAGCGATTTTCTGAAGCAAACGGAATCTTCCGACATCTATAAAGTGTGCAATCGATCATGGGAAACATGGCATTTTTCATGGTGTAAATTCGGACGAAGCGGGTTCAGGTTGCCATGTTTCAGAAGGGTTCGTATATGCTGAAGAGACCTCAAAAAGTTGCAATACACAATGTGATATGGTTTTTCAACACTGTGCTGCTTTTGTTGCCATGAAGGCCCGATAGGAAAACTCTACCGTGACCAGTGACTTCGCAGCACATAGAAAGCAAACCGGTTTTTGAATACCGGCATTCTGTAATTTAGCAATTGTAACAATGATTTTTTTTTCTGCAAAGAGGAACAGAGAGTTGTAGCTGGAAGTAGATGTAGTTCAAGAGAATTTTTAAAATTATCTTTTGAAAGTAGAAATAAAAGCATGGCTATTGGAACAATCAAGAGAAGGAGACTGATATGGATAATGTATGTAAGAAATGGGAGAGCTACTCAAACAATATCTTAGAGCTGGTGAACAGAAGACTGATTCTGTTGTACAGGTGGAGGTAGTGGCTCCAGAAAAACACATAGAGAATCCATCTAAAAGAACAGGAAACAGGGCGAAGAATATTGGTGTAAATTCTGGTAATCTGATGGATTTTGTGATGGGAGTGATGTGATCACAGCAATAGTGTGAGGCAGTGAGTGAGTGACAGATCAGATGGTGAGAATAAAGGCTGAATTGCTAGGAAAGAGGAAGGGTATAGAGATAGCAATGTGGTGCACTTAGAATCTGACACTGCCAGTAGGTGGTATAAATCCTGTGGCAAACAAATGTGGAAGAGAACACAAAAGCCATTACTTGAGAAGCCAGCAGAAGTAGTAACCTCAGGGGAGGTCCGGTTATGCCTTATGCAAGGTTTTATCTAAATTAAGAATCTTATCTTCACTCACTCTTACTAATTGTTTTTCCAATAGTTTCCTGTTGCTTTTAGGAAAAAAGTTTCCATACATTTAATGTGACCTAGAGCTTTTAAATGAACCAGCTCCTTCCATCTTCAGGTCTGTCTCTTATTTCCTTTCCTTCTCTCACTCTTCCAGACTGAGTAAATATCTATTAGTTATTTAAGCCTGCCATCATTTCTCTTCCTTCTCAGTTTTGGCATATTTTGTTCTCTCCAAATAAAAGTCTTATTTTTCTCCATATCTCCATTTTCTTGATTTAAATGATTTCAGATCTTATAAATGATATTTTACTGAGAAGTTCTTTGTACATATATGTTATAATTTATAAATGTATAACATCATGATTTCTTTAAAATAATGTTTCTATATATATCTTGGATAATTATAAAGGCATATTTTATCATTTACACACAATTGTTTATAGAGTTTAAATAAAAATCGCATAAACTTCACATTGCTTACGTACATATTTTATGTATAATCTGTATAGGTATATTTGGTTTATATCTTTTATAATATTTTTAGCATACTCAGTGAGCTTATTAGCCTTAAAGCATCACAATGTGCATATCTTAAATAACAAGGAGAGAAAAAAAATTTCACATAATGTTTGCAGATATAAATTTAGTTGAAATCTATGTCAACCATATCTTCTATGCAAAAACCTTATTGGCTTAGATTGGCCTTTGTTTATTCTATGCAGCTTTACTGTTATATGTGAGAAAATTCTGGCCTTCATAGCAATTACAATCATGGCAATTAGTCTTTACCATTATCTAAAAAGAATAATATTTGATCACTGATGTCTGCATATATACAAAGGTTAAACTTGTCCAGAGAACTAAATGAAAAAAACTGTGAAAGATAAAGCTTTAATAAGATGTAAAGAGCAAAAGAAAAATTACACTTGATTCTGTCTTTAAGTGACAGAGAATTCCAATAATAAATATGTTTTATTATATTCATCAAAGTCCAAATAATAATAGAGATTCTGTAAGATAGATGTACTGGAGTTGAATATTTTGAACAAATGTTAGTATCAAACCACCCTTGGGGACAATCTACCACTGAGCTTGTGTAGACTGAGAAAAAGCAGACTACAAAAGTGATGTTACTGACAAAAGCCAAACATAACAGTCAAGGCTCATCAAAATCATCAATGGAGATTTTGGTGAAACAAGAAAAAAATCACCCATTGGGACATAAACTTGCTTCAAAATATTTCCTTTTGTTTTCTTAATTATACAAGGCCTAAAAGAAATTGAGACAGTAATTGAACAATCTTTTAATTTCTACAACACAACTCTATGAATCATTTTTTAATTTTAAGGAGCTCTAGCCAACTCTATCCTAAAAATGACATCCACAGACCAAATAGAAATCTGATGCTTATGACATTGCTGTCATAATCATATATAAAAGCATATGAAGTATTTTCTAACTGGCAAAAACAAAACAAAACAAAACAAAATAAAATAAAAAAAACCGCATAGGATTATATTTTTTATATCCTAAACTGTAGCTATTAACAACCTGAATGGAAATGAATCACATGTACAGAAAACCTATATCAAATAAATTTAAATGTTCTATCAGGTAAAAACACTAACCCTTGACTAGTATTTTATGTACCCACTATGTGAAGATTAATCTACTTACAAGCACATCAGCTTTGCCACTTAGTCCCTTCCCATAGTTGTGATAACTTGAAACTTGAAGTAGGACCTCCTCCTATTATGGACGAGCATTGCAATTTTGGTAAGCTCTATATATGTTTCCACCACAAGTCCTTCTTTGCCCTCTTTAATTGGTGGTAATATGAGGTTGTATTCCATGGCACTATACTTGCCACTATCTTTATCAGTAGCCTAGGAGTCGGGGAAACAGTGGTTATAAATAATCAGGAAAAAAATATCTTTTAGTAAAGGACTTATTTATTTTTGCAAGAGTGATGTTCTTTGTACAGTATTAACACAAAAAGTCTATTTTTCTGGATATTATATGGATTTATAGACTTTATGCCCACTGGGTTGAATGGTTTTCATTAGAATGATAATAACTACTGACCTGTAAATTAAAGGGCATAGACACTAACAGTCCAGTCCATGAATCAAGTGTTTTGACTGGCATGTCAAACGGGTTCATCTCTGGGCTGTGGTCCAAGTTGGTTTAAGGATAGGATAGATTGCTTACCTAACCATTGCTTTGTGTATAAGCAGAGTATGTGATTGTGTGTGTCTGTGTGTGTTTTAGTTCATCTATATCCTAAAGGGAAAAACAATGATATAAACGCATTTATACCTCAAATGACAATAAGACAAATTGAACTTAGAGCTTTTAGCCAGTGATCCCAGATATGCCTAAAGAGATTCTAATTAGTTAACACAATTTCATAATTTGAGAGAGTTAGAATACTAACCCAACTTTCTTTTTCATTATCTTGTATCCTGATTAACCATATTTATTCCTGGTGCTATGTGCTTATGGCCTACATGTGAAGGTTTAAAATTTTTAAAAAGTAAGTAGTTAATATAGGTTGTGTGTGAGAGTGTGTATGTGTATGTGTTTAATAAAGCTGTGAGCATAGTATGTTAGGCTGGCTTCATGGATCTTCTTCAGGGAAGTTTTTCAGAATGCCAATTTAAGTCTTATTTCATAGTGAAGTATTTGGAAGCAGAATTGATCTTAGTGAATTAACACAAAGCTGTAAACAACTAACCATAATACTAGATACATAAAAGTCATGTTTTTTATTATTATCTTTATTATCTGATTATTCCTACTTTAATCAGTGCCATATTATTAAATACCATGTATTAAGCATTTATGTTTTGCCATTACAATACTAAAAGTTCTACAAAAATAATCATTTTTGATCAAATAAAAACTCTCAGAGGAATGTATGATTCTAATTAGATATATTAGTGCTGTCCAATAGAACTTTCTGCAATGATAGAAATGCTCTAAATATGTTCAGTCCATTACAGTCGCCCCTAGTCACATATGACTATTGAACACTTGAAACGAGGATAATGTGACTAGGGAACTGAAATTTTAGTTCAGTTTAATTTTAATTCAATTTAAATAACCAAAGGCTACATAGGGAACTGTAAAGATGGGATATAATAATGACAATAATAATAAATAATATGCTTATTAAGATGCAGCATGTGCCTAACTCTCTAGCTCCAAATTTGAAATATGTGTTTAACCTGTTAGGCGAGGTCACTTAAAAAAACCCAGCTATTTCACTTAAAGATAAAGTATTTCTTGATTTTTCTAAAAAGGTAAAAATTCTCAGTTTTAGAATAGAATGAGCTCTGACTACCAACCCATCTCTTTATATGATCTGCTCTGGCTGGCCTTGCCGCTGGAGGAAAAGGAGTGTGCCTGCCCTCGTCCCTGGTGAAGGGGCTCAATGACTGAACTTCTTGAGGCACAGGCCGTGCCTACAAACATCACTGAAACACATATTCCTGGATGCCAGTCCCCTCCTGCCCAGCCTGGCTTGATGGGATCCAAAGTCTCAGGGACTGGGGCACTTGGTGCGGGCCCAGTAACCTGCCATAGAGGAAGAATTATCGAGGGCAAAAATTAAAGAAAGGGAGAATGGTGTGGAAGGGAATACAGTCAAAGGAATAGGAAACACATGTGGTTGATGAACATGGTAGGATGGAAAGAGGTGTGGGGGTGGATGAATTCGGGCAAGAGAGTATGGAAACCTGGAGGACAAGGGGAATGAAGTGTTTGGAGGGGCCAGGATTCAGAAGGGGCTGGCGAGTGGATCCGTAAGCTCCGAGTGGAGGTAGATGAAATAGGGGTTTCAGGGAAAAGAATGGAGCTCTGGGTGATGGGAGGACACAGGATATTGCTGGAGAATGAGTGAGCCCACTGCCTAGCCAACATCAACTGCATGGACTACAGCTGTGATTTATTGAGAGCTAGTGCTCCCTCAAAGGAGCCAAGATTGGGCCACTCACCTGCACTGAAGGAAAAAAAGGCCGAAAGGGTATGATTCCACATCAACTCTCCCCTGGGGTGCCTGTAGTGCCTCACTGGGGTTTCGAGCTCCCCTAGGCCAGGCCTGTCTCTGATTGCCAAATAAAACACTGAGAACAGAGTGGGGGATAGAGAAAGCTCAAAGAGGAAAGGCGACATGTTGTAAAATTGGCCTGTGCTCACTTCTTGCTCTATTAACAGACTTTGAGCGAAAGCATGAAATCTGATGACTTGGAGAGTGAGGGCTGGTTTCAGATAGGACCCCACATGCTCAGCTGCATCACAGGTCTCCTGGGGCCTGGCCAAGTGCTGATGCTCCAGGAGTGGCAGAGTGGTGTCCACAGACATCTCAATTCCAGTTTTATGCCAGACCAGGCCCCTAAGGACTTTGGCACCACTGGGCCTGCTGTTGTCCTGGGTCTTCCCTGAGACATGGTTTATTCTTTCCTGGTGGCATTATTGGCAGTCGGGTCGTGATAATAACCTTGACGAGGCCACAGGCAGAGGGTTTCATTCCACAGCAAAGGCAAGAATGGTTTGTCCTGAGCTTGGAGTGACTTGTCAGGACATCTGCATAAACCTAGGTATCCATATGTGCTAGACTCCTCCCGAAGCCCCATGAGTGGGTAACACCATCTCTTCCCTAGCCCCAACCCAGGCCAGACCAGAGTGGCATGGTGTTCACTCTGCCTGGTGCCAGTGTTCCTAACGGACCCATGAGAAATAAGATTCAGAAAGCTTGCTCTGGCCAATGGCCTCCTCAAAGCCCAGCTTCACTGGCCATACACTGATTAATTTCACTGAGCAAGTCATGGCTGCATCTGCATCCTCTCTATTGTCCCAAATTCCGCATGCTCACTGCTTGGGTGTGGCAGCTTGTCCAGCCACTCTTCCTCAGTCTAGAGATGAAAGGTTGTCAGAAAGCACACAGAATTGCAGTACTACTTTTGGCCAGGAACTCCAGCTTCTGTCACACACTAGCTGGAATCGTCTCAGATTTGGTCTGGGTCTTGGGTCCTTTGCACTGGTCAGAACAGAAGAGTTAGGGCCTTAAGGTTTCACTTCCCATTTGGACTGGGAACAGAGAGCCAGACACAAAAGAGCAAAACAAATGAAAGCCAAATCCAAGGCTTACACAACAGAATTCTGGGGGTGACCAGAGCATCAGGGCAGTAGGGGAAGAATGACATATGTAATGGAAGGCGACTCGAGGGCCAAATTTCTAAAGCAGAGAGTGCTGAATATGCAGCACACTGTACAGATGCTGGACACCAAGGGAGCGCACCTGAACTCTGTCTAAGGTATTCTGGTGATGTATTCTTAGTAGGATTCACCCAGCAAAATATACAGCAGCAGGTTTTGGTCTGCTCAACTTGAGTCTGAAATGCAGGTTTCCACACATTTGTTGACATCTTGGAATGTGTCTTGTATTCAATAGAATTGCTTGTAATCAATTCACAGAATGGCTGGCCACGAGCATCTCAGTCATCGACCAGAGTTTTATTAACCAGGCCTTGCAGTTGCGATCTTCAGACCACGAGGACATGTCGCACACGTGGATTCTCTGATTTGAAGAGGACATGTTCACCTCTCATGGAAAATTCAGCACTTTGAGAGCCAAAAGATGGACCACATAACACATTCTAAATCGGGTGTTGAGAAATATGGCAATGAAAATGAGGCTGCTACACAAAGTACATTCCCATTTCTCCCTAATTGTCATGGAGATACTCTCGGAGAAAACAGAAAACATCTCTTCGAGCCTAAAGGCACAGGGCTGCATGCTCTCTCTCTGGCGTCGAGTCAAATATGGCTGTCCAAGACTAAGGCAGGTCCCAGATTTCTTACTTGAACATAATGTCACCTGTTTGCCACTGCCTAAGACTCTACCATGATTTCTCCTCAAAAAAAAAAAAAAAATCAGGCATCCATAGAGACCTTCACAGGTTGCTACTAATGGAATGACCAAAACACTCTTACTGGATCTTTCTGCAAATTATTTTCAAAGTCAAGATGAGAAGTGGGGTGGCAGAGGACCCAAGAGGTGAGGACAGTCAGTTGTACAGTCATGGGTGCTACCAAGACTTCTTCCCACTGATGACCGCTCTCGACTCCTAAGGCTAGTCACTAGAAATGCACACTTTCTTAGACATTTGTTTTTCACATTCATATTCACATTTCATATTCCTCAATACACAGAGCAAGGTAGCCAACATGCCACCCAAGACAACATTTGAGATAATGAGAGGTTTTATGCTCGGTATTTAAATAAAAATATCTGAGAGTGGCTTCAGCTCACCTCCTAACTCAGCCATCAGGGCCCTGTTCCAAGATTTGACCATGTGCACTTGGCCTTCATGATCCAATATATTTGGGCGAGGCTACTTACCCCCAAAGGACAATGTTCTAATTCTTGGGTGAATGCTGCCCTGACCTGTACAGGCCAGCAATCACGATCTCTATTTGGACAGGCATGAGAGTCTATGAGTTCCCCGACATTCGTGGTGGTGAAGCGCATGCAGTGCCAACATACTGATTTGGGGCTTGGGTGTGGGGAGCAGTGCATTTTGGCAGATCAATTTGATGGGGTTCCTTTCCTGCCTTCTCCATTAATATCCTCCACTGCAGCACAAATGGAAGCCGCGGTTGTGTTTGTTTCAGGAGTACGATGCAGTGATCTGAAAACTATCCTACTATTCTAAGATTTCACTTTAGGCAGTCCCTAAAGTGTGTACTGAAAAGCTTGTTTTTGCCTAGCAGAGTAAAATGAGGTGGTAGTCTCCTGTAAATCTTATAAAAAGAATTAGAGAATCTCATGATATTCATAGGTTTTCTCTCAGGATTCCGGTGACCAAAAAGAAACGGGCCTAATGATCACTACTATATCACCTGACATTGGATTGATGGTGTGCCACTCAGTTTTTAGTTACCCATCTACATTTCTTGGTCAAATTCACCTAAGCACTCCAAAAATGGGAGTACCTGTGTAACGTAGCCACTGAACATGCTTTCAATCAAAATTTCATGACTTCATTACAAGACTTGCTTGAGTGCAGTGGCATTAGGGGAAGTAGGATGATCACATTTGTCATGATTTAACTACCCTTTGGTTTCTTCTGTGGTCAGCTAACGTGCTTGAAGGCATTGGTGCTGTGGTGGCACCTTAACCACGCTAAAAATTGTAGGCTGATTCTCAATGACAAAGCTATTTTAGAGCGGTGAAAACTGTTGATGCCATTTTCTGAATTGTAGCAAAACTGCTGAGAAGTTGTGAGCATCACTCTTAGTGGCTTCAGGTGGGACCTCCACACTATTATTGAATGCGGACCTGAGGCCACTACTGCCGAGACCGAATTGCTTAATGGCCAATGCATCAGTGCTGAAAAACAAAATAAGAGCTTATGAGACATGTTTTGATTACACTTGGTCGAGAATATAGGAAGAATAATAAGGTAGAAGTCATCTGAAAATCAGGTAGCAATCACTAGGGATTCAAGCGAAGGTCAAGTGAACACCTGGTACTATTCATATGGGGATCAAAGGAAGACAGTGTAGAAATCTGGTGTCTACCATGTGACTAGTCTTGTCTTGTTGCTGAAGGCATAGCTTTTTACTTTATTTCTTAGAATTAAACAGGCTTCAGAGTGTGAAACGGTTTGCAATAGAGTTTACGTTTTAAATGAGACTAGCATCGTGTTGTGTTTTCCAACAACCACACAACTTACTCTAGTTTGAGCAAAGGTCTGGTTCTAGGGCCATGGACTTTGATAGACTTTTTAATTTTTTTACCAAGAAGATCTTGTTACTGTGTGCCAATCCCCCACGTAAGGATCTGTTCAGTTCAGTTAGGCTACATTCTGTGGGCCAGGGTCTCCACTCTACTTCCTGGATATAGGAGCAATGCTTGACTGTGCTTCCAAGCTCCCCAGTCGAATTCCTTACTAAAAAAGTTCAGGCTTTGTGCTCACTTTTTTAGTGCCCACACTACCTTCTCATACCAGGGGAAAGGCTTGGTGCTGTAACACATGGTCCCCTTTCAAAAATAATCAAAAAAGAAAATCAGTGACCTGGGACAAGTTTGTATTGAATTTACTGTTACAATGACACAGTCTTGGTGTCATCGGCTCAATTTCTATTGTAAATGCTTTCAAGGTGGATAGTCTTAGAGCCGAGCATCGAGTCCTCCATTCTTCCTCCTCCTAGGCGATGACAGCTTGGTTCTGAGGCCAAAGGTTCCTCAAGTTTTTCTGGTAGCAGAGGCCAGGTTGGGTCTTTGAAGGCCTAGGTCTTCAGACTGGACTTTGTTACAATTGGATGGTCTTGACGTTGAGAGCCTGGGGCTTTAATTAGTTCATTGGAGGATGACCAGTTTTAGTGCAGATTTCCATAGTCTACATTCTAATGTTTTTCCATTAAGAAGGCTTTTGCTGTGAGCCTAGGACTCTAGGCAACATTTGTTCTCAGAGGACAGGCTTGTGACTGTGGGATTACACCACCCTTTTAATTTATATCTGGGAGAGTCAGAAGAAATGCAGTGGGCTATTTTCTCAGATCCACATCCCGAAAATAGTGGTAGAGATTTGAACTACCAAGCAACGTCAGCACAATAGGTCTGAATTAGAAATGCAGCCAGGAGACAAAGTCCTAGGTCTTGAGATAAGTCTCTCTTACATGACGACAAGCTTGCTCTGTGGGTTAAATTCTTCATCTACTAGTTTTCATAGAGGACAGGCTTAATTCCTTGGGTCCCAGTCTCCTTTCTAATTTTTGTCAGGACAAAACAGGCTTTGTTTTCTGTGTCCGTGTCACCAATCCACAACCTTACTAGGAAAGATAATGTCATTAGCCCTTTGTACTGACATGTGTATATCACTTGAGAAAATTCACATAAACTGTGAAAAATCATTATTTTGTGTGGAAGAGAAGGTGGCCGAGACGAATGCCGAACTGACATCCAATCAAATATCATGTCCACATTACAAATCTTACTTGAGGTCAAGGGTGTGTGGAGGCAGTCAATGATATTTAACTCACCTCTAGTTTGGTCTGTTAGTCAGGAACCTGCCTTATGGCCGTGGAAGCGTAAGTCAAACATTGGCGGTATTGATAATTGAGGCAGAATGTGCTGTGAGGAAGCGACTGGATAGATGTAGAAACAATAGCCACAATTTTGCTGTATTGTAGGGAAAATGCTGTCATTGTGAGGTTACTTCTTCATGGCGGAAAAAACAGCTGCCTCAGAATTTCTCTATAGCAAACATCAGACTACAAATTCTGGAAGAGACTGGCTTAACCACCTTGGAAGGAAAGCTGAGATTTTGACCTTGATGCAGTCCCCTCACTGAAAACGCTTCTCTTAGAGTAGCCAAAGAAAATAAGGTGGTTATCTCCTGGAAATCTCGTACAAGAATTGGGAAATCTCGCGATACTCACGCGGCTTTCCCGCAGGATTCATATGACCAGGAAGAGACTGGCCTGAGGGCATTGCATGAAAAATCACATGAAATTGGTAATGATGTGGCACTCAGTTTTGTGTTTCCCTTGTACATTTCTTGTTAATATTCTCATAAGCACTAAAGAAATAAGATTCCCTGTGTAACATAGCCACCTAACAGCCCTTCCATCGAAAGGTCATGCCTGCATGAGAAGACTTGCCCGAGGACAGCGGCATAGGCTAACACACACTTGTCATCAGGTAAGTGCCTTGATGTTCCTCCGTCATCAAGGAACCTGCTTGTAGTCAATGGGAGCAGTGGTCGCACATTAATCAGGTTGAAATTAGGAGGCTGAGTCTGAATGACAAAGCTACTTTGAAGCATTGGAAGCTCTAAGCGCCATCATGTTGTATTGTAGCAGAAATGCTGAGTCACTGTGAGCATATCCCTTTTTGATTCTGGTGGGAGATCCACGCTATTCTTGAAGGTGAACCTTAGGCCACTAATGTTGAGAGGGAATTGCCTAAAGGCCAATGACTCAATGCTGAAATATTGAAAAGAAGAGTTTATGAGGCCTGTTTGGAAAACACTTGTTTGAGGATTGGGGAAGAGGAATAAGTTCGAAATCACCTGAAAATCACATAGTAATCACCAGGGAATCACATGTAGGTCAAGTGAACACCTGGAGGGATTCACGTGGGGATCAAGGAAGACCCCATTGGATTCTGGTGTCTACCAGGTGACTAATCTTGCTACTGTGGCTGTAGGTTTTGACCTTACCTTGTACAATGAATCAGGCTTCAGTCTGTGAAATGTCTTGCACTCGAGTGTATCTTATAAATAAGACCTACATGGTGTTGTGTTTTCCAACATCTAGAAAACTTACCCTAGTTTTAGCAGAGGACTGGGTCCTGGGCAATGGACTTTGACTGACTATTTTTTCCTATTAAGAAGTTTTGTGGCCGTGGTCCAAGTCCTCTACCTAAAGATCCCTTAAGTAAAGTTAGGCTCGATTCTGTGGGCCGAGGTCTCCACCCTACTTCCTGAAATTAGGAGCAAGGCTGGGCTGTGCTTCCAGTCTCTCCAATTGTGTTCCTTACAAAACAATTTAGGCTTTGTGCCAGGTCTCTTAGTGCCAAAACTATGTTCTCTTAGCAGGAGAAAGGCTTGGCGCTGTAAGGTATCGTCACCTTTCAATAATTGTCTCAAAGGAAAATTGGTGACATGAGACCAGTCCTGCTGAATGTACTGTTATGACGACACAGAATTGGTACCATCGGCCTGATGTCTGTCATCGATGCTTAAAGGGAGGACAGTCTTGGAGTTGTGCATCGAGTCTTCCATTCTTCCTGCTCCTAGAAAATGGCAGCTTAGTTCTCAAGGCCAAGCTGTCCACAAGAGTTTTAGGTAGCAGGGGACAGGCTGGATGTTTGTGGGCCTAGGTCTTCAGACTGGACATTTGTTACCAATTGGATGGTCTTGACGTTGTGTGTCTGGGCTTTAACTACTTCCATTTATGTGGTCCAGGCTTGGTTCAAATTTCCAAAGTCTCCATTTTATGCTTTCTTCCATAAAGAAGGCTTCTGTTTGGAGCCTCAGACTCCAGGCAACATTTCTTTACAGAGAACAAGTTTGGGACTATGGGCTTACACCACCCTTTCAGTCAAAGTTGGTGAAAGTTGGAAGAAATGTAGAGGGTTAATTTCTCAGATCAACTTCCTGGAGATAGGGGTAGGGATTGGAACTACAAACCAAGGTCAGCACACTGGCTCCTAATAGGTAATACAGTCTGGGGACAAGGCCCTAGGTTTTGAGATAAAACTCAAATTACATGAGGAGAGGCTTGCCCTCTGGGTTAAGTTCTCCTACCTCTCAGTTATCAGAGAGGACAGACTTAGTGCCTTGGGTCCCAGTCTCCCTTCTACTTTCTGTTAAATAAAGACAGGACTTGTGCCTTGGACCCATGTCACCAATCCACATCCTCACAAGAGAAGTTGATGTAGTGCTCCCTTTGTAGTCACGAGTGCATATCATTGAGAAAATTCACTGCAATACTGAGAAATCATTAGTATGCATGGAACAGAAAGTGGCTGAGACAGACTCAGTACTGACCTCCATTCGAATGTTATGTCCACATGACAAATCTTATTTGAGGTCAACAGTATATGCAGCAGTCGATGATCTCTAATTGGCCTCTACTTTTCTCTTTTTTTCAGGAAATCTGCCTTATGTCTGTGGAGGCACATTGGCGGGCTTGATAATTGAGCCTGCATGTGCCGTGAGGGAGCAACTGGATAGAGGTGAAAACAATAGCCGCCATTTTACTGTATTGTAGGACAAATGTAGTCATTGTGAGGATACCTCTTGATTGCGGAAAGTACAGCTGCCTCAGAATTTCTTGATAGCAAACCTCAGACTACAAATTTTGAAAGGGATGGCTTATCCGCCAAAGAAAGAAAACTGAGATACTGACATTGAGGTTGTTCCATCAACGTGTTCTGAAAAAGCTTGTTTTAGCCTAGCAGAGGAAAATGAGGTGGAAGTAACCTGGAAATCTCATAACAAGAATTAGGGAATCTCAAGAAACTCACGAGGCTTTCCGCTGGATTCACGTGCTCTTCAAGAGACAGGTCTGAGGGCATCATAGGGAGATCACGTGTATTGGTTGATAGTGTGGCACTCATTTTGGAGTTATCCTTCTATATTCCCTGGTAAAATTCAGATAAACACTGAGAGTACCTGTGTAACATAGCCACCTATCATCCTTTCAATTGAAAGGTCATGTCTTTATGAGGAGATTCACTTGAGGATAGTGGCATAGGGCAACAGACAATTGTTGTGGGTTAACTGGCCTTAGGTTTCACCTGTAGTCAGGCAACCTGCTTGATTGAAAAATGGGAGTGACTTTCGAACATTACTTGTGTCGATATTCGGAGGCTGAGACTGCTTGATGAAGCTACTTTAGAGCGGGGGAAACTGTAGGCGCCATTTCGCTGAATTGTAGCAAAAATGTTGAGTTATTGTGAGCGTAACTCTGAACGGCTTCATGTGGTTCTCCCGCACTATTCTTGTATGCAGACCTTAGGCCACTACTGTTGAGAGAAAATTGCTTAACGACCAATGCCTGAATGGTAAAATATTGAAAATAAAAGTTTATGATACAAGTTTTGAAACACTTTTTTCAGAATAGGGAAAGTGGAATAAGATGGAAGTCACCTGAAAATCACCTAGACATCACTAGGGAATCACGTGGAGATCAAGTGAACACCTCTCGAGATTCACGTGGACCTCAAGGAATACCCCGTAGGAATCTGGTGTCTACCAGGTCACTAGTCTTATTGCTGTGGCCATAGGGTTTCACTTTACTTCATAGAATGAAGCAGGCTTCAGAGCATTATAGATTTTGTAAACGAATTTACCATATAAACGAGACTGGCGTGGTGTTGTGTTTTCAAATATCCACGCAACTTACCCTAGTTTCAGCAGAAGACTGCGTTGTATACCATGGACATCGATCGACTTTTGTTTTCCTAGAAGAAAGTCATGTTACCGGGTGCCAAGCTCTCTGCCTAAGGATTTGTTACGAAAAGTTAGGCTACATTCTGTGGGCCAAGGTCTTCGGTCTACTTCCTGGAAATAGGAGCAAGGCTTGGCCGTGATTGCAAGCTCCCCAACTGACTTCTTTTAAAGAACAGTCCAGACTTTGTGCCAGGTTCTTAGCGCCCATACTACCTTCTCTTACCAGGTGAACGGCTTGGTGTTGTAAGGTATGGTCACCTTTCAATAATTTTTGAAAAGGAAAATGAATGATGTAGGATAAGGTTGTGTTGAATGTACTATTAAGATGACACAGGGTTGGAGCCATCTGCCCAAATTTCTATTGTAAATGCTTTCAAGGGTGGACAGTCTTGAGCTGTGCTCAGAGTTCTCTATTCATCCAATCTCTAGGTGATGAACCTAGGTTCTGTAGGCCAAGGTCTTCACAAGAGGTTTTGGTAGCAAGGGCCAGGCTAGGTGTTTGTGGATGTAGGTCTTCAGCCTGGAATTTGTTAGCATTTGGATGAGCTTGACTTTGTGGTCCTGGGGCTGTCAGCTCATTCCTTTTAGGATGTCTAGGCTTGGTGCAGATTTCCACACTCTCTGTCTGTTTCCCTTCCATCAAGAGGGCTTTTGCTATGAGCCTAGGTCTCTAGGTGACATCTGTTCACAGAAGAGAGGCTTGGAAATGTGGGCTTACGCCAACCCTTCTCTATCTGGGAAAGAGAGGAGAGATCTTGTGGGCCCATTTCTCAGCTCTAAATCTCGAAAATAGGCCAAGAAATTGGAACTGGAAACCTAGATCAGTACTGTCATTCCTGATTAAAAATTCAGGCAGGAGACAAGTTCCTCGGTCTCACGGTAAGATTCTCTTCCTTTAGGACAGGCTTCCTTTGAGTTAAGTTCTCCTATCTTCTTGTTTTCAGATGTGACAGGCTTAGTGCATTGGGTCTCAGTCCCCCTTGTCTTATTTGTTAGGAAAAGACAGGCTTTGTGCCTTGGGCCCGTGTCACCACATCTCATCCTAACAAGGGATGACAGTTTTGCTGGTATGAATGGCAGCCTCCGTTCTTCTTTTGTTCTGAGATGTCAGCTTTGTTTGAGGGTCATACACTCCACCTGAGTTTCTGTTCTTAGGGGATACCTTGAGCTAGTGTGAGTTGTTGTTATTCAAATCTGTTATGAATTAGATGGTCTTGAACTTCTACTCCCGAGTCTGCACTCTAATTCCTGTGAGGATAGTCCAGGCTTGTTGTCATGGGACTAAGCCTCCATTCTAGTTTCCGTTCTGTAAAAACGTGCTGGTTCTGTGAACCTAGGACAACATTTGACATTCTTTCAGGGAAGATAGGCTTAGAAATGTGGGGCCAGGCCACCACTCCAGTGTTTGTTTGGAAAAGACAGAAGAAATGCTATAACTCGAGGTCTAAGCTTGACCTCTTGGAATAGGTGAAGAATTGGACCAGCAAGCCAAGTCACCACTGTCACTCCTAACAGAATGTCCAGGCTTGGAGTCAAGTTTCTCTTTCCTCGAGAAAGGTATTCTTACCAGAGGAAAAGATGGCCTGGCGGTTTAAGGTTTAAGGTCTCCAATATACTTCTTTCCACCGAGGGCAGGCTTTTTGGCTGTAGACGAGGGCTCTGTTGTATTAGTGTTAAGAAGAAACTGGCTTTGTGTCTTGGGTCCGAGATCCAGCCTAAATTTTTGGAAGGGAGGACAGTACGTTTACCTGAACAGCAGTCTCCATTCTTTTCTGTAGGAGTCCATGCTTTTGATCTGTGTGCACATTAGCTCATATCACATGCTCTAGGATGTTGGTAATGTAGTATTTCCTTAGACTAGTCTGTTCAAAATTATAAAGTGTTAAACATGGGACTATTGCCCATAGGGAGTCACCACAGGTTTATGTGACTGCCCATGGGAAACTGGTGCCCATCAAGAGACTGGACTGTATGAAACACAGAGAGATCATGAGACAGATGGGGATGAAGCAGTGCTCCCTTTTAATGACAAGTGCATGTCACTTGAGAAAATTCACATAAACACTGAGAAGTCATTACTCTATGTGCAGCAGAAGGTGGCCGAGACAGCCTCCTAACTGTCCTCCATTGAATATCGTGTTCACATTACAAATCTAATTTGAAGTCAAAAGTATATGCTGGCAGTCAATGAACTTTATTTCAGCTCTGGTTTTGACTGTTTTTCAGGACACCGGCTTTATGGCAGTGGTGGCGGCTGTCGCACATTGGTGGCATTGATAATTGGAGGCTGAGTAGGCTGTGAAGAAACGACTGGATAATGCTTGAACCAATAGCTGTTATTTTGCTCTATTGTAGGAAAAATGCCCAGTCATTGTGAGGATAATTATTCATTGCAAAATGAAGGGCTGCTTAAGAATTTCTCTATAGCAAACCACAGACTAAGAATTCTGCGAAGGACTGGCTTAACCAAAATGGAAAGAAAGCTGAGATAGTGACATTGAGGCAGTTGCTTCAATGTATTCTGAAAAGACTTGTTTTAGCTGAGGAGAGGTAATAAGTGGAGGTCTGCTGGAAATCTTGTAAAATGAATTAGGATATCTTGCGATATTCATGAGGTTTTCCTGCAGGATTCACGTGAATAAAAAGAGAAAGCCCTGAGGGCAACACACAAATATCACATGAAATTGGGGTGACGGTGTGGCACTCACTTTTCAATTATCCTATATTCCCTGGTAAAATTCACATAAGCACTGAGAAAATGAGAGTACCAGTGTAACATAGCCAACAAACAGCCTTTCAATTGAGAGGTCATGTCTGAGTGAGAACACTTGCTGAAAAGAGCAGCATAGGCAAACACACACTTGATGTTCGGTATCTGCCCTGAGTTTGCATCTCTGGTCAGGCAACCTGCTTGTATACAATGGGAGCAGCGGTCACACATCAACCGCTTTGGAATTTAGAGACTGAGTCTGAATGCCGAAGTTACCTTAGAGCAGTGGAAACTCTAAGCGCCATTATACTGTATTGTTGAAGAAATGCTGACTCATTGTGAGCATAACACTTAACAGTTCTGGAGGGAGATCCACGCTATTTTTGAAGGTGAACCTTAGGCTACTACTGTTGAGAAGAAATTGCTTACATGCAAATGACTGAATCCTGAATATTTGAAAAGAAGACTTTATGAGACGTGTTTTAAAAACACTTGTTTCAGGAAAGAGGAAGAGGAATAAGGTGGAAGTCACCTGAAAATCACGTAGTAAACACCAGGGAATTACACGGAGTTCAAGTGAATAATGGGGGGTGTTTGCATGGGGATCAAGGAAGACCCTGCAGGAATCTGGAATCTACGAGGTACCTATTCTTGTTACTGTGACTGGAGGGTTTCACCTTACCTCTTCCAATGAATCAGGCTTCAGTTTCTGAAATGTTTTGCATGCGATTTTACCCTGTAAATGTGTCCGGTATGGTGTTGTGTATTCAAACTTTCCTTGTTCCAAAAGAGGACAGGGTTCTGGGCCATGGATTTCCATCGACATTTTTTCTGAACAAGGTCTTTTGACCAGGTGCCGCGACCTCTATCGTAAAAATCTGTTAAGTAATGTTAGGCTAGAATCTGTGTATCTGTGTGCCAAGGTCTCCAGTCTACTTCCTGGAAATAAAAGCTATGCTTGGCAGTGCTTCTAGGCTCTCTAATTAAATAACTTACAAAGAGTTCAGGCTTTGATCCAGTTTCCTGAGTGCCCAAACTACCTTCTCTTACCAGAAGAAAGGCTTGATGATGCACAGTATGGTCACTGCCTAAAAGGAAAATTGATGACTTGGGACCAGGTTGTGCTGAATGTAATGTTTGGATGACACATGTTTGGTGGCATCAGCACAATTTCTGTCCTAAATGCTTTGAAGGGAGGACAGTTTTAGAGGAGAGCACCAAGTCTTCCATTCTTCCTCCCTCTAGGAGATGACAGCTTAGTTGTATAGGTCAAGGTGTCCAAAAGAGTTTCAGATAACAAGGGCTAGAAGAGATGTTTGTGGGCCTGGGTCTTGAGACTGGACTCTGTTACCAATTGAATGGGATGGTGTTGTGGGCCTGGGCTATAACTATGTCCTTTGAGGAGATGCAGCCATGGTTCAGATTTCCATAGTCTTCGATTTATTTTTTCTTATTTAAAGGAGGCTTTAACTTTGAGACAAGGCCTTCAGGCAACATTTGTTCACAGAGAGCAGAATTAGAACAGTGGGCTATACCACCATTTCCGTCTGTGTCAGAGAAAGTCGTAAGAAATGCTCTGGGTTAATTTCCCAATTCTACTTTCTGGAAAAAGAGTTAGGGATTATAACTGCAACCAAGGACAGTACACTGGACCCAAGAGGAATTGCTGGCCAGAGACATGATCCTAGGTTTCGAGAGCTGAATCAAATTACATTCAGACAGACTTGCCCTGTGGTTTAAGTTCTTTCATCTACTGGTTTTCAAAGGGGATGGGCTTCATGCCTTGCTTCACAGTCTCTTTTCTACTTTATGTAAGGAAAAGGCAGACCTCGTGCCCTGGGCCCATGTCACCTATCCACATTCTCAGAAAGTAAGAAGATGTAGCACTGTTTTCGCAGGGAAAAGTACATATAACTGAGAAAATTCACATCACCCCGAGAAATCATAAGGATGCATGGAACCAAAGGTGGTCACTGTCTAAAAGGAAAATTGATGACTTGGGACCAGGTTGTGCTGAATGTAATGTTTGGATGACACATGTTTGGTGGCATCAGCACAATTTCTGTCCTAAATGATTTCATAGTGACCTAAAAACGAATATCATGTCCACAATAAAAAACAGTATGTGAGGTCAAGGATTTTTAATTCACCTGTAGTTTTGTCTGTTTGTCAGGAAATCTTCCAATGTCAGTGGAGGGCGTCATCGCACATTGCCTGCGATCGTAATTGAGCCTGAGTGTGCATTGAGGAAGAGAATGGATAGCGTTTGAAACCGTAGTTGCTGTACTGTTTATTGCAGGAAAACTGCTGAGTCATTGTGAAGAGAGCTCACAATGCAAAAGGAACGGCTGCTTAAGAATATCTGTGTATCAAACCACTCACCACAAAACTGCGAGAGACTATCTTAACCAATATGGACAATGAGCTGAGATACTGACATTGAGGCAGTTTCTTCAACCTGTTCTGAAGTGGATGTATTGGCCTAGCAGAGGTAATGTGGTGGTTGTCACCTGGAAATCTCTCACCAAGAATTGGGAATTCTTGCGGTACTCACGAGGCTTTCCCGTGAGATTCACTTGACCAGGAATACTGGTCTGAGGACATCGCACGAAAAATCACATGAAATTGATGATGGTGGCAAGCTCAGTTTTGTGTTTCTCTTCTCCATTCCTTGTTAATTTTCACAAAAATACTGAGAAAATAAGATTACCTGTGTACGTTATCCACTTAACAACCCTTCAATCCAACGGTCATGTCTGCATGAGAAGACTTGCTTGAGGCGGCGTCATAGGCAAACACACACTTGTTAGATAACAGCCCTGAGGTTCCGTCTCTCTCAGGAAACCTGCTTGTATACAATGGGAGCAACGGTCAAACATCAACCGCGTTGAAATTTAAAGGCTAAGTCTGAATGACCAAGCTACCTTAGTGCGACGTAAACTCTAATTACCATTATACTGTGTTGTACCAGAAATGCTGACTTATTGTGAACATAACCTTAAGATTTCTGGTGGGAGATCTATGCTATTCTTGAATGTGAACTGTAGGCTAATAGAGTCGAAAAGAAATTGGTTATAGGCCAATGACTCAAACCAGAAACAATGAAACAAGGTCTTTTTGACACATGTTTTACAAAAAATTCTTTGAGGATTGGGGAAAAGGAATAACGTGGAAGTCACCTGAAATTCATGTAGTAATCACGAGGGAATTACATGGAGTTCAAGTGAATACCTGGAGCCATTGATGTGTGGGCATCAAGAAGACCCTGCAGGAATCTGGAGTCTACCAGGTGTCTAGTCTTCTTCCTGTGACCGTACGGCCTCATATTACCACTTAAATGAATCAGGTGTCAGTTTGTGAAGGTTTTGCAAATGAGTTTACTCTGTAAATGAGACCGGCATGGTGCTGTGTATTAAACATCCACACAATTTACCCTCATTCCGACAGAGGACAGAGTCCTGGGCCATGGATTTCCATTGACATTTTTTCTGACCAAGAGGGTCTTGGAAAGCTGTGCCACATCCACTATTAAAAAATCCCTTCAGTAAAGTTAGGCTAGATTCTCTGTGCCAAGGTCTCCAGTCTACTACCTAGAAATAAAAGCGATGCTAGGCAGTACATCCAGGCTCTCTAATCGAGTAAATACAGAACACTTCTGTCCTTGATCTAGATCTCTAAGTACCCAAACTACCTTCTCTTACCAGAAGTAAGGCTTACTGCTACAAGGTATGGTCACCTTTCAATAATTGTCTAAAAGGGAAATTAATGACTTGGGACCAGGTTGTGCTGAACGTAGAATTAGGATGACACAGGGTTGGTGCCATTGGCCCTATTTCTATCATAAATGCTTTAATGGAAGGACAGTTTTTAGGCGAGCACCAAGTCCTCCATTCTTCTTCCTCCTAGGAGATGACAGCTTGGATGTATAGGCCAAGGTTTCCACAAGTTGTTCAGGTAACATCGCCCAGGATGGACGATTTTGCGTGTCTGGGTCTTGAGATTGAACATTGTTACCAATTGGATGGGCTTGACGTTGTGGGTCTTGACTATGTATTTTTCAGGATGTCCAGGCTGGTTCAGATTTGCATAGTCTCCAGTTATTTTTTCTTCCATAAAGAAGGCTTTTGCTTTGAGAAAAGGCCTTCAGGCAACATTCGATCACAGAGAACAGGCTTGGAACTCTGGGCTGATGACACCCTATCCATCTATGTCAGAGAAATTTGTAAGAAGTGCTCTGGGCTAATTTCTCCATTCTGCTTTTTGGAAAAAAAATGTAGGGATTATAACTGTAACCAAAAACTGCACACTGGATCCCAAGGAAATTTACAGGCAGGAGACATGATCCTACGTTTTGAGAGAAGACTCCAATTCCATGAAGATAGACTTGCCCTGTGGTTTCAGTTCTTTAATCTACTACTTTTCAGGGAAGATTGGCTTAGTGCCTTGGTTCAGTCTCCTTTCTACATTTGTAAGGAATGTACTGGTCTTGTGCCTTGGGCCCATGTCACCAATCCATAATCTCACAAGGTAAGATGTTGTAGTGCTTTCTTTGAAGGGAAAAGTGCATAGGACTGAAAAAATTCACATCGACACTGAGAAATCTTTAGTATGCCTGGGAACAAAGGTAGCCTAGAGGGACTTCGTACTGACCTGGAAACAAATGTTATGTGCATATTAAAAAACCTGACGTGAGGTCAACGGTATATGTGGGCTGTCAAGGATCTTTAATTCACCTCTAGTTTTGTCTGTTTGTCTGGAAATCTTACTATGTCAGTGGAGGGCATAGTGGCACATCGACTGTGTTCATAATTGTGCCTAAATGTGCTAGGAGGAAGCAAATGGATAGTGTTTAAAACCATGGTTGCCATACTGCTATATTGTAATAAAAATATTGAGTCGTTGTGATGATAGCTCTTTACTGCAAAAAGAACGGCTGCTTAGGAATGTCGGTGTATCAAACTGCATACCACAAAACTGCGAGAGATTGTCTTAATCAATATGGAGAAAGAGCTGAGATACTGACATTGAGGCAGTTTCTTCAATCTGTTCTGAAATGACTTATATTTGCCAAGCAGAGGTAATGAGGTTGAAGTCACCTGGAAATCTTGAACCTACCAAGAATTGGGAACTCTCACGATACTCGTGAGGATTTCCAGTGATATTCACGTGACCAGGAGAGAGTGGCCTGAGGATGTCGTATGAAAAATTACATGAAATTGGTGATGGTGGCGCATTCAATTTTGTGTTTCCCTTCTCTATTCCTTGTTAATATTCACATAAGCGGGGAGAAAATAAGATTACCTGTGTACGTTATCCACTTAACAACCCTTCGATCCAACGGTCATGTCTGCATGAGAAGACTTGCTTGAGTCAGCAGCAGAGGCAAACACACACTTGTTTTTAGATAACTGCCCTGAGGTTCCATCTCTCTCAGGAAACCTGCTTGTATACAATGGGAGCAGTGGTCACACATCAACGGTGTTGAAATTTAGAGGCTGAATCTGAAAGACAAAACTACTTTAGAGCGGAGTAAACTCTAAGTACCATTATACTGTATTGTAGCGGAAATGCTTACTCATTGTGAGCATAACGCTTAACAGTTCTGGAGGGAGATCCATGCTATTCTTGAATGTGAACCTTAGGCAAATAGAGTGGAAAAAAATTGCTTGGAGTCCTATGACTCAATCCTGAAAAAATGAAAACAGGACTTTTTGAGACATGTTTTACAAAAACTCGTTTGAGGATTGGGGAAGGGGAATAAGGTGGAAGTCTCCTGAAATTCACATAGTAATCACAAGGGAATTACACGGAGTTCAAGTGAATACCTGGAGGTGTTCACGTGGGCATCAAGAATACCCTGCAAGAATCTGGAGTCTGCCAGGAGTCTAGTCTAATTCCTGTGACTGTACGGTCTCACCTTACCAGTTAAATGAATCAGGTGTCAGTTTGTGAAATGTTTTGCACGCGAGATTACTCTGTAAATGAGACTGGTGTGGAGCTGTGTATTAAACATCCACATAAATTACCCTCTTTCCCACAGAGAATATGGTCCTGGGCCATGGATTTCTATTGACATTTTTTCTGACCAAGAAGGTCTTAGGAGGCTGTGCACGTCCTCTATGAAAAAAATCCCTTCAGTAAAGTTAGGCTAGATTCTCTGTGCCAAGGTCTCCAGTCGAATTCCTAGAAATAAAGCGATGCTAGGCAGTACTTCCAAGCTCTCTAATGGAGTAATTACAGAACACTTCTGGCCTTGATCCATATCTAAGTACCCAAACTACCTTCTCTTACCAGAAGGAAGGCTTACTGTCGCAAGGTATGGTCATCTTTCAATAATAGTCTAAAAGGAAAATTAATGACTTGAGAGCAGTTGTGCTGAACGTAGATATAGGATGACACAGGGTTGGTGCCATTGGCCCTATTTCTATTGTAAATGCTTTCAAGGGAGGACAGTTTTGAGGTGAGAACCAAGTCCTCTATTTGTCTTCCTCCTAGGAGATGACAGCTTGGATGTATAGGCCATGGTGTCCACAAGTGTTTCAGGTAACATGCCCCAGATTGGATGATTTTGTGGGTCTGGGTCTTGAGATTAGAAATTGTTAACAATTGGTTGGGCTTGATGTTGTGGGCCTGGGCTATAACTATGTTCTTTCAGAAGGTCCAGGCTTGGTTCTGATTTCCTCAGTTTCTGATTTATTTATTTTTTCCATAAAGAAGGCTTTTGCTTTGAGACAAGGCCTTCAGGCAACATTTGTTCATAAAGAAAAGTATTGAAAATCTGGGCTGATGCCACCCTTTCTGTCTATGTCAGAGAAAATCATAAGAAGTGCTCCGGGCTAATTTCTCAATTCTGCTTTCTGGAAAAAGACATAAGGATAATAACTGCAACCAACGACAGCATACTGGATCCTAAGAGAAATTTCAGGCAGGAGACATGATTCTGCGTTCAAGAGAAGACCCAAATTCCATGAAGACAGACTTGCTGTGTGGTTTCAGTTCTTTTATCTACTATTTTACAGAAAGGATGGGTTTAGTGCCTTAGTTCACAGTCTCCTTTATACTTTATGAGGAAAGACAGGCTTTGTGCCTTGGGACCATGTCACAATCCACATTCTCACAAGGTAAGCGGATGTAGTGCTTTCTTTGAAGGGAAAAGTGCATATAACAGAGAAAATTCTCATCAACACTGAGAAATCATTAGTATGCGTGAAAGCGAAGGTGGCTTAAAAGGAGTTCGTACTGGTCTGGAAAGGAATATCATGTCCACATTAAAAAATCAGATGTGAGGTCAACGGTATATGCAGGCAGTCAGGGATATTTAATAAAACTCTAGTTTTGTCTTTGTCAGGATATCTTCCTATGTCAGTGGAAGGCGTAGTCACTCATTATCTGCGTTCATAATTGAGCCTAATTGTGATAGGAGGAAGCGAATGGATGGCGTTTGAATCCATAGTTGTCCTACTGCTTTATTGTAGGAAAGATGCTGAGTCATTGTGTGGATAGCTCTTTACTGCAAAAAGAACGGCTGCTTAAGAATGTCTGTGTATCAAATGGCACACCACAATACTGCAAGAGACTGGCTTAACCAATATGGACAGACTGCTGAGATACTGAGATTCAGGCAGTTTCTTCAACCTGTTTTGAATTGCCTTGTATTGGCCTAGCAGAGGTAATGAGGTGGAAGTCGCCAGGAAATCTTGTTCCAAGAATTGGGAAATCTCACATTACCCTAGAGGCTTTCCCGCAAGAATCAACTGACCAGGAAGAGACTGGCCTGAGGACATCTCACAAAAAATCACATGAAATTGGTGATGGTCCGGCGCTCCGTTTTGTGTTTTCTTTCTACATTCCTTGTTAATATTCACATCAGCACTGAGGAATTAAGAGTACCTGTGTACCATTGCCCCCTAACAGCCCTTGAATCGAAAGGTCATGTACTACAAACTGCAAACAAGCTGCCACTCTATTACCACCTTCTCATGCATTCTAGGCAGATGGCAACCTCAGGAGCATGGATGTCAGACTGTTTCCCACCAGCTCTCTGCTACTGAAAACAGGAAACTTCGAAAGAAATCTACAGTTATGTCAGACTGGGATTGCACATCACTCATTTCAAAATCAATGGAGGTAAGAACTTGCTCAAAACAGAAACGTATGACCCGAATTTCAGGTAAGAACTACAATTCCTTTCTGTACATTCTTAGAGTGCCGACTTGCTTCACAGCATGCACCAATACTAGCACCAAATCGTCGACTGCACTTCTGGATTACAGAACTCAGGCATTCAAAAACGAGTTTCCTTTGCATGTGCTGCATATTTTCTCTAAAGTTTATAGTATTTCTATCTCTTCTTAATGGCAACATGTGAACTGAAATATTAAAACACCATAGCACATTGTTAATCACAGCAGTCTAATATTTTTTCAGCATATTCACTCTCTTCCAAAACATGGCAGCCTGAACCCACTTCGTCGAATTTCCAACATGAGAACTGCCAGTTTTCCCTAATTGCTTTCACACTTTGTAGATGTTGGAAAAGTCCAAGGTTGCTTCACACACTTCAGATATTAAATCGCCACTTAGAACATACAATGAGCAATTCAGATTACCTATTTATACCTTGGCATAGAGGATGTGTTTGGAGCATCATGATGAAACAGAAGCCTGCAGCATGGAAGTGGCTCAACTCAAACCCATTGCCTCAAGCAGTTTTCCTAAGAAGCATGTTTGGATCCAAGCTTTGAGGCTCCACCTGTGTGTAAGTGTCTCTTCCGAAACCACTTTAAAAGACGGTTTCAATTTCCATATGCATTTTACAACGTATATACTCTTTTTTCTTTAAAAAGAGTTTCTGAGGACACAATTACAAGCACATTCTCACCAGATTTCTCATCACATTGTCCTGTGACACTACACGCAAGACATAGTACCTTTCGATTCTCCTCAGCAAAGAAACACTGTGGAAGAAAGCTGATAAAGAGGTGCTATTATAAACTAAAAGCAAGCTACCTCTGTACCCCCTCATGCAGTCTAGGTAGATGGCAAGTTTGAAAGTATGGATCTTTAAAGAGTGTATCCCACCAGCGCTTTGGGACTGAAACAGTATGCATCATAAACAGAGCTACAGTCATGTTAGATTGGGAATAATCTTCGCTCTTGTCAAGAACACTGGGGAAAAGAGCTTGCTCATATCAAAAAATGTATTCTATGCAATACGGGTAAAACAGCAATTTCTTTCCCTACATCGTTAGAGTGTCACCTTAGACTTCACAGCATACACAAATACTAGCACCGAATCATTGACTGGATTTCAGATGACAGACTCCAGGTATTCCAAAAAATGTTTTCATTGCATGTCCTATGGACCTCCTCTAAAGTTTATAGTTTTTCTATATCCTCTTCATGGCAATGGATGAGCCACAGTATTGAAACACTATACCACATTGTTTATCATAATGGTTTGAGGTTTCTTCAGCATATAGGCTCCCTTCCTAAATATGGCATCCTAAACAAGCCTCGTGTGATTTCCCACCATGAAAACTACTAGTTTGCCCTAATTGCTTTCACACTTTGTAGATGTTGGAAGAGATCAAGGTTGCTTCACAAACTACATATGTCAAGTCATCCCTTAGAACAATACTACAGGCAATTCAAATTATCTATTGATCACAGGGCATATAGGATATGTTCGTAGCACCACAATGAAACCAAAGCTTGAAGAATGGAAGCAGCTCAATGGAAAGCCACTTCTTCAAACATTGTTCATCAGAGTGATCTATCTTCCTGATTAAGCTATATTTGGATCCCAGAATTAAGGTCCCAACAGTGTGTCACTGTGTCTTCTGAAATTTCTTTGGGAGACAGTTCCAGTTTCCATATGCATTCCACCGATGATTTCCCTTTCATTTCTGGGATGGAGTTGCAGAGGACGAGATTACAAAAACATGATCACCAGAAAGATTTCTCATCACACTAGACAGTGTCACAACAGGCAAAAACAGTGGCTATCTTTTCTGCTCGGCAAAGGAACACTACAAAAGACTGCTGTAAGATCTGCTTTCCTATACAACAAGGAGGCTCCCACAATATCACTGCCTGCACACGCAGACTGTGTGGAGGGTAAGTTCATGACATGTGATCTCTAAAGAATGATCCCTACCAGCTCTTTGGTACTGAAGTCAAGTCACCTAATAAAAAGAGCCTGAGTCGTGTGAGACTGGATTTAAATTTCATTCTTGTCTAGAACATGGGAGCAAAGTGATTCTTCAATTACAAAATGTATTTCATGAAGTACAGTTAAGAAGTGTAATCCCTTTCTCTAATTGTGTATGTGCTGCCTTAGACGTCACAGCGTACAACAATAATAGCAGTGAAATGTTTGCCGAACTTCTAAATTACAGAAGGCTGGTATTCAAAAACCGGTTTCCATTCTATGTGCTGCTGAGTGAGTGGATATGGTAGATTTTCCCTATCACTACTTCATGGCAACTAAAGAAGCACAGTGTTGAAAAACCATATCACATTGTGTATAGCAACTTTTTGAGGTCTCTTAAGCATATATGCACCCTTCTGAAACATGGCAACCTGAACCCGCTTCGTATGAATTTACGCCATGAAAAATGCTGTGTTTCCCATGATCGATTGCACACTTTCTAGATGTCGGAAGAGTCCATGTTTGCTTCTGAAAATGCAGTTATCAAATCACTTCTCGGAATGCTAATGCAACCCATTTTCAATATCTATCACTCAGCATACATGGTGGGTTGGGATTACTGCTTCAAAACAGAAGCTTACAGAGAGAAAGCGGCTCAGGTCAAAGCCTTGACCTCAACCGTGATTCGTTAAAGTGACCTAACATGGCGAGAAGCATATTTGGATTCCTGGTGCAAGACCACACCAATGCATCAGAATCGGATCTGAAAAATCGTTGCGAGAACTCCTTCGGTTTCAATATTGATTCCACCAGTCATTTTCTGTTCATTTTTGGGATGACGTTGCTGAGGAAGAGATCACAACCCCTTCCTCATCTGTAAGTTTGCTCATTACATTTGCATGTGACTCTACAGCTGAGATAAAGTGGGTTTCCGTACACCTCGGCAAAAGGAGCTGGATCAAATGGCTGTTAAGATTTCTACATCAACGATTAGGAGAATCCACAGTATTAAGACCTGCACCTATGGACAATAGAGATGAGAAGTACATGATGATGGATCTCTAAAGAATGTTTCCTGCCATAGTGAAGATGAGTGGCATCATAAACAGATCCACTATCATGTGAGACTGGGTGGAATTTCATTACGGCCTAGAACATGGGAGTCAAGAGCTTGTTTATATATAAAGTGTATTACATGAAGTCCAGGTGAGAACCGTAATTTCTTCCTCTGTATTTTGTAAGTGCCACCTTAGACTTTACAGCATACAGTGACAAGCAGCGAATTGTTGGCCGGATTACTGGATTCACAAAAACAGGTATTCAAACCTGTTTCCTTTGATGTGTTGCTGCCCGTCCCAAAGCTTATGGTTTAACGATCCCCTGTTTGAGGCAAAAAAAAAAAAAAAGCAGCCAGTGTTGAAAAACAATACCACATTTTTTAATCCCAACTATCTGAGTTCTCTTCAGGATATACACTCCCGCGTATATCTTCACATATGGCAGTTCGAACTCGCTTCGTACGAATTTCCACCATGGAAACGGTCGGGTTTCCGTCATGGATGTCACACACTGTAGTTGTTGGATGATTTCAAATTTGCTTCAGAAACTGCACTTCTCAAGTGGCTTCTTAGAACAATTCTGCAGCCCATTCAAAATATCTGTATATTGCTTGGCATGCAGGATGACTTCGGGGCACTGCTTTGAACAGAATCTTACCAAATGGAAGCGGCTCAGTTTAAAACCTTTGCTACCACCACTCTTAGTTAGAGTGATCTGACACACTGAGGAAGCATATTAGGTTCTGGTTGATGACTTCACCAGTGTGTCAGGGTCTGTTCTGAAAAGAGTTTGGAGAAGACCTTCACTTACAATATGCATCTCGTCAATCAGTTACTTTTCATTTCTGGCATGGAGTTGCTGAGGACATTACAAGCACATGTTCAGCAGAAAAATTTCTCCTGGTGTTCAACAGTCTCTCAACAGGCAAGACCCAGGGGATTTCAGTTCTGCTCGACAATGGGACACTTGCAGAGGACTGCTGTGAAGATTCATTCTCATACATGACAAGGAGGCTCCCACAATATTACTACCTGTACACTCAGACTGTATGGATTGTAAGTTCAGGACGCAGGATCTCTAAAGTATGTTCCCTACCAGCTCTTTGGTACTGAAGACAAGTCGCATAATAAGCAGAGCCACAGTCATGTGAGACTGGGTTTTAACTTTATTCCGGTTTTGAACATGGCAACAAAGTGTGTTTTCAAATATAAAATGTATTACATGACATACAGGTAAGTACTAAAATCCCCTTTCTGTATGTTGTATATGTGCGGGCTTAGACTTCACAGCATACACCAATACTAGCAGCGAATCGTTTACCAGACTTCGGGATTACAGAAGGCAGGTATTCAAAATCTTGTTTCCTTTCCATGTGCTTCTCATTGACTCTAATGTTTGTAGATTTTCTTTCGCCTCTTTGTGGCAAGAAAAGAAAAAAATATTGAAAAGACATATCATATCGTGGCCACTTTTGGTGTTCTCTTCAGTATATGCGCTCTCTTCCAAAACATGCCCATAGGAACCTGCTTCGCACGAATTTCCACCAGAAAAACTGCAAATTTTTCCAACTCGACTTCACACTTGGTAGATGTTAGAAGATTCCAAGTTTGCTTCAGAAACCGCCGTTGTCAAGATCCTTCTTAGAGCAATACTGCAGTCCATTCAAAGTATCCCTACATCACTTGGCATAAAGAATGAGTTTGGAGTGCCGCTTCGAAACACAAGCTTATAGAGTGGAACAGGCTAAAATCTAAGCCTTTGCTACAACCTTTATTTATCAGAGTAATCTAACTTCCTGACGAAGCATATTCGGATCCCAGTTTATTTCTCCACCGGTCTGTTAATGTCTGATCTGAAAAGTCTTAGGGAGAAGTCCTTCCATTTCAATATGCTTTTTCCCAACCATTTATGCTTCTTTTCTGGGACGGTGTTGCTGAGTATGGGATTACAAGCACATTCTCACCAGAAAGATTTCTCATCACTTTTGAGTGGAACACTACAGGTGGATTTCTATTATCCTCGTAAAAGAGAAACTTCATGGGACGGCTGTAATGACACACTTTCATAAACAACAAGGAGGCTACCACAGTATTCATACCTGCACACGCAGACTGCACAGCTAGGAAATTCATGACCGTGGATCTCTAAAGATTGTTTCTTGCCAGTCTTTCCTACTGAAGACAGGAAGCATCATAAACAGAACTACAATCGTGTCAGACTGAGTTTTAAATTCATTCCTGTCTAGAACACGGGAGAAGAGAGATTCTTCAAATATAAAATGTATTCATTGAAGTATCGATAAGAAATGTAATTACTTCTTCTATATGGTGTAAGTGCCACCTTAGACTTCAGAGCATACACCAGTACTAGCAGTGAATCATTTCTCGGGCTTCACTCTGGATTACAGAATGCAGGTATTCAAAAGCATTTTTTTTTTACATGTGCTGCTGAGTGACTCGAAAGGATAAAGTTTTCCTACAGACTTCCTCTGGACAAAGGAAGCACAGTGTTGAAAAACCATACCACATTTTTTTTTATCTCAACTATTAGAGTTCTTTTCAGGATATGCACTCCAATCCAAAATATGGCTGCCAGAACCTGCTACATACGAATTTCTACAATGAAAACTGCCAGGTTTCCAGTATCAATTTCACACTCTGTAGTTGTTGGAAGATTCCAAGTTTGCTTCAGAAACTACAGTTATCAAGTTGCTTCTTAGAAAATACTGAGGCCCATTCACAATATCTGTATATCACTTAGTATAAAGGATGAGTACGGAGCACTGTTTCTAAACAGAAGCTTACAGAGTAGAAGCAGTTCTTTTCAAAGCCTTTGCCCCAAACATTATTCGTCAGTGATCTAAATTCTGAATTAAGCATATTTGGATCCCAGCCTAAATGCTCTATCAGTTGGTCAGTGTCCCTCTGGAACAACTTTTGGAGACAGTTTCAATTTCCATATGCATTACGAAACACTTACTGTTCATTTATGAATCGATGCTTCCGAGGACACAGATATCTCCTACTCTTTAATATCAAGAATTTGTAAGTAAGAGAAACACAAGACCCACAGAGAGATAAATCAGAAGGTCAGTCTAAAACCTTTAAGAGCACAGATATGCAAGGACATCTGTACACAACATAGTTTGCTGGAATACATTAATATAAGAAGAAAAGGAAAGTGTTTCATTACAAAAGGGAACTGGTTAATTCTACAATCAGAAGTAATTAAAAAAATTTAGTACGGCCATTTAGCCCATTCAAGTGGATTGGAGAATAATTGTTATCGTTACAGTAGCAGCTAACATTTACTATGAGCATCCTATTTTCCAGGCACTGTACTTTTAACCAGCAAAGAATACTGACTCCCTTTACAAAACATTCCTCACTGTGAAATGGGTACACTAGGTAATAAAATTTTACTTTCATCAACTTTCCCAGTTTGTACTGGTTTAATGCTTACCAAGTTAACTTTGGATTGTGATCTGGCCTCATATAAGTGTCTTCCTAAAGAAAAAAATAAGTAATGACCATACAGAATTCAACTTTTCCACTTCCATGGAAAGGGATATATCGTGGGAAGTATAGAAAATAACTTTGATGATCATGTGACTTGTCATCTAAGAATGTCTATATGAAATAAATGTGCTGGTTAGTATGGTCACTGGCACATTAATTAACATTTAATTAACAAATCGGCACTCTGCTGTCTACCTCGGTTATGCATGTATTTTCGTTATTCTTCCCTGGACATTAAGAGTGAGTGTTTAGAGCTTCATGGCATTGAATCAGGTCTAACAGTCTTTATCACCACCACTTTCATCTATGAAATTAGTTTTCAAAGAGAGATCAAAAAGGCTATATACTGGAGAAAACAATTGTGTAGATGACAGAGGTTCTGTTCTTCCTTCCAATGACCAAATCAGAGTTGTAACTGAAACTACAAGCAGAAGCAAGGTAAAATTGCCTGGCATCTAGAAAAACAATCCATACAACTATGAAGAAATCTAAGAAAGCACCATGCAATGGCAGAAGGTAGGATGGGGCGAGGATGCAGGTCTGCCTGGTCCTGAGCGGCCGAGTGAGATGGAGGCTGCGGCAGCGGCAGACGTCTCTTAAAGGGGCTGCATCCGTGAGCGAATTTTCTCAGTGTCGGACCTGCTGGCTCTGAGCACCAGTGCCTATTCGGCTGCACACAAGGGCAACAGGGACTTACAGAGAGACATTGTCGGAATGAGGGCTGAGGCGAGACTTGTGGGTACAGAAGTGCCAGTGGTATCCATTGTTCTCTATTGAGCCAAAACCCTCCAAGTGCAGGGGCACAGCATGGCTATAGCTGTGACATCATCTCCTTGGATAACAGAGGTCTCTCTGCCCAGAAGATTCTCTAAAACCTGTCTCTCCCAAGTCACAGCCCCACCCAAGCCACATCCAAGTGTGTCCTTGGCCAGTCAGGTGCTCCTTGCTGAGCAGTGCCTAGACTCACACTGGAGGCAGCTGGCCTCGATTTCTGGTGTGGCTTTTTGAGGCAACTATAAGCACAGCATCTGTGGATTGCTTGCTGAATCTTAACAGGTAGCCCTGGAGGGGCAGAGATTTGGGCTAAATTTGGCCTGCAGTCGGACGCCTCTCAGGATGTGCCACTAGACACCTACTTCACAATTCCACACTGATAAGACAGGGAGACTTAGGAGCTTTGCTTAGTACATGGAAACAGACACAAAAAATCAGGCAAAATGGGAAGACAAAGAGGAAAATATATGAGAAAATAGAACAGAGATGCAGGAATAATGGAGTCAAGCAATCTCACAGATGCAGAGTTCAAAACACTGGTTATAAAGGTGCACAATGAATTTTGGGAAAGTGTAGATAAATTCAGTGAGAACTTCAAAAGGAGATAAAAACCATAAAAAATGGAAATGGAAATTATAAAGAGAACCAGTTTGAAATGAAAAACACATTATCTGAGATGAGAAGTTTATTAAATGGAATAAACAAAGTGAATAATGAAGAGCAAATGACCAATATAAAGGATGGGACAGACAAAAACACTTAAACAGAATGGCAAAAAAAAAAGAAGCTGAGACTATAATAATAATTTAAGGAGCCTATTGAACACTATTAAAAAGGAAAAATATCCATGTCATAGAGGTGCCTGAGGGGAAACAACATGTTGAAGAGCAATTTGAAGAAATAATGTTGGAAAACTTTTCTAACCAGGTGAAGGAAATAGATATAAAACTCTAGGAAGCTCAGAGAGTTCCCAAAACCAGGAAACCAAAGAGGCCTACACCAAGACACATCGTAATTAAAATGTCAACCTTAAATACAAAGAAGAATCTTAAAAGTAGTTATTTACCTACAAGGGAGCACCCATAAGACTGGCAGCTGTCTTCTCAGAAGAAACTATGGAGAACACTTGAATATGTTGCTTGGCACAACATATTCGATGTGAATAAACCCAGGATCTACAACCAAGATTACTTTATCCAGCAAAGCTATCATTTAGAGTTGAAGGACAGACAAAGAGTTTCCCAGACAAAAATAAGCTAAAGGAATTTATTACCACCAATCCAGTATTACCGGAAATGTTGGAAAGACTTCTTGAAGAAGAAAAAACATGTATCAAAAACTGGAATAAAGACTGGTAACAATGGTATTTCTATCCATAAGTACCTCAATGGAAAAGAGTGAAATGCTCTAACTAAAAGTTAGACTGTCTGAAAGGAAAGGAAAACAAGACCCTTACACATTGCCTATAAGAGGCTCACTTCAGATTAAAACACACACACAGACTAAAAAGAAGGATGGAAAAAGATATTGCTTTGATGGACCTAGAAGTTATTTAAGTCAGACAGAGAAAAATAAACACTATGTGTCTTCACTTATCTGTGAAATCTAAAGAATTAAAGAACAAGCTAATCAAAAACAGACTTACAAATATAGTGGACAATTTGGTGTTGGACAGAGAGGAGTGGGTTTGGGGACTAGGAGAATAGGGTGAAAGGTTAAAGAAGTACAAGTTAGTAGCTAATGGATGATCACGAGCATGGGGAGCACGGCATAGGGAATGTAATTAGAATGAATATGTTGGCTAGATGGAGGATAAGGGGAAGGAGGGAGCAATTAGAGGGATCATTTTATGAACTGTATAGCTGTCTAACCAGTGGACTGTGTACTTGAAACTAATTAAAATAATTTTTAAAAGGCTACATACTATATGATTCCAACATTCTGGAAAAGGTAAAACTGTGAAGACAATCAAAAGATCAGGGTTTAGTGAGGAAGGGAGGGATGAATAGCAGGAGCACAGAAGATTTTTAAAGCAGTGAAACTAATCTGCATGATACTATAATAATGGATATATATCATTACACACTAGTCAGACCCACAGAATGTACACCAGAAGTGAACCCAAATTAAAGCATGAACTTTGGGTAATCATGATGTCTCATTGTAGGTTCACCTATTGTAACTAATGTACCATTCTGGTGCAAGATGTTCATAGTGATGGAAGCTATCGGTGTCCATGGGGCAATGAGTGTATGGGAATTATCTTATCTTCTGCTCAATTTTGCTATGATTATGAAACTTTTCCAAAAGGTGTGAAATTTTCATGCTTAAGAATAACTTAATACAGAGTTTTAAAAAACTACAAAAAAAATCAAAAACACGTGCCTGCTATGCTGACTGCCCTAGCAAATGCACAGTTAATTCTATCAGAAGCAACACTAGATTGACATCCTTATGGTAATTTTCAAGATGAGGAAGTGTGGTTCTAAATGTTAAATATCTTGCTCAGAGAACACACAGCAATAATTGAATTCAAACTAGTCTATATGAATTTGTAATCTGAGCTTCATTATTAAACAATGCTTGTTGAGAAGGAATTGTAAAACTCTGGCCTTTCCATGACTTACCCAACTAGCTGTGGCCACTAACCTTACTCATGTAGAATATTTATTATTCATGAAACATTCATGATTTTTGATGTTTGAGATGGTTTATATCATTTAGTTCTCCAGAATCTTAGAAAGATTAAATTATTTGCCCATGCTTGTGTTTTGAAACCAATGTCACATGAAGTCAAAGCTTCTTTCGAAGTGACACATAACTTGTGACACTTGAAAATTGCCTAGTTTTTCTCATTCATATCTTCATATCCACTTAAGAAGTAAAAGTAATATAAATTAACATGAAATTATACTTTCAAGTTGCCATTTTAAATTTTCATTAATTTCACCTCATCATAGGGAAAGGGACATCGTGATTTTGCTTGTATGAAGTTTTCATTAAGTAAAATGCCTTGAGTGCTTTCTGTCTAACTAGAATTCTGTTGATGAAAAATAGATTTCCAAGTCTCATGGAGCTTAAATTTAGTGGAAAGTTGACATATAATGAACATAGTAGATGATACTTTGAAGAAAAATAAAGAATAAAATTTAAGTTGAAGAGAGTATCATTACTCTTTTGGATAGAGTAATCAAAGAAAGCCTATCCCAACAGATAACATTAAAGCAGCTAAGACATAGGCATAATTTTAAAATTTTCAGGTGTAATCAGCTATAATTTTTATCAGTTAAACCACTTTTGAAGGTGTGAACAAGACACTGCATGATTGATATTCCTTGTACAAATATGGATGATCACCTCATTCACAGGATATTTAATGTGACAGCCAAAGATTAAATTTCTTAAAATGTCCACAAATCATTGTTATAAAACACACATGCCTTTATTATAAGAGAATCACTCCTCTCTAAGTCAGTGTCTATTGTATTTTATTTGACACATAATTACTTAAATGTTAGTTATCTACCTGAAACTTCTCCTCACAACTCAGAAGTAGGAGATCTTTTGCTAGAGAGAGGCAGATAAACAGAGACAACTGACATCTGTTGATCTGAACTCAATAGAAGACAGAATAATAAATAAATACTAATACAGAAATTGTGAAATGATAGCAGGCTAGGTTAGGATAATTCAGAGTGCAATAGTAAAGATATTTTAATAATCATTGATAGCATTCAGAATATGTGAGAACAGGTAGCTTAATAAATAATCACAACTTGAGTCGACAATAATATGCTCAGTCGTGTTCAATGTAAACGGTTCAAAGGCAGGGGCATGGCACATATTTTAGACCAATTTAACAGATATATTGTTTAAAATGTATCATATGTTCTTGAAAGAATGAGCTTTAGGCATCTAGATACACCACTTTGAGAAAGTGCATTCTCTAGTTGGGTTCCTTAGATAATGAGCTATTTGAAAAATATGGGGCCATAAAAATCATGATTTATACTGAAATTATTAATGTTATCATTTATTTCTTATATGCTACATTTGAGGTTATGTTGGTGCATCATTCAAAGCAATCTGAAGAATATCTTCTCATGTCTAATTATCGTTCTTATTAGAAAGTACTCTCAGAAACATCACATATTTCAAATAAAGATACCTATATCCGGAAAAGAGCAAGCTAGCTAAATTATTATTAAGACAGTGTTTTAAATTATGTTTAATCCGAACATTATAATAACTTAAATGATCTCATCCAATAAAAAATTATAGCCATATGAAAATAAATATATGTCAACAAAAGTCCATTACTCAGTCAGATCTATTTTTTCCACTACAGTTGGAGGCACATTTGAAACAATGACTAGCATATCCCACTGATTGACCACAGAGAACGGAAAGAAGAAAACAACACAATTTGTTTGGCTTTTTTACTCATTAACACTTCTAAAATTAAAAATAAGAGTTATTTCTTCTCTACTGTGCATAGACTTTTTAAATTTAGGAATAAGTGATATTTGTGGTTACACAATTTCCACTAGATGTAGGGCCCTGGGAGAATGACTGACTGCTGTTTCCTTAGAAGTTACAGATCCCTAAATGACTTCGACTATTGTAGATTTTGTTGTTTGTTTTCTTGGTTATTTACTAGGCCATGAGAGAAGACTTTTTTTTTAACATGCTCTTTAAGCACACTCAGAAGAATGAAAATCACAGCCTTTAGATTTTATAAATATCATGAGATCATCTATTCATTGTCACTATGAATTGGGGATATGACTACTTAGAATAATTCATTCCATGTAATCATCATAGATAGTCTTTATGTCTGCTTTAGCCAGCTTTATGTATGTGTTGATATAGTGACATGTACATAGGAATTTACATAGGGGCTAAAATAAATTTCAACAGCTGTTTATGAATTTGTCCTATTTATTTAACATTTACAGCATTCTTTCTATGCTTATTTAGAAAAATGAAAAAACTAAAAGCATTTATTCCTTTCTTACACTTTACTTTTTTCCCTCGATATTCTATAGGCTTTAATCATTTAATTCTAATAATTACCGTATCGAGTAGTTATAATTATTATTCCAATTTTAAATGAGAAAACTGATAAAACAAGTAGACATTTAGTAACTTGGACCCAATTAGCACAGGCTCTCTAACTCTCTAACTTCTTCACTATTACCCAATATGGACTAAAACACTGTAAAATGAAATCATATATTGTCCTGCATGTCCATGACACACTTTGAAAATTGTATAAATGCATGTATGCCGGGACCAAAAATTGAATATTCTAGATTAAATATATTTGTTAACCTATAGGTAAACATAATTTATCCTAGGGGATGATTTTTTGTTTACAAGGTTTTTTTTTTATATATATATATTTGCTCAGAAATTCTCTACCAGGAGTCACAAACTCAGTGTCTTCATAAAAGGTACCACAGTACGATGTTAATAATTCCTAATTTCAATGTGTCTTTTAGTATTTGTATAGTTAAGTGAAAGGATATATTTCAGAAATATTCAAATCAGCCAAATAAAACTTTGCATAGAAACAGCTTAATAATTTTATGTAAAGACATACAACATATTTTGAATGATAAAGACATTTATGGGGATTTATTATATTTTATTATAGTTAGAATTTGCCAGAATTAAAGTTAAGTAGAACTAAGTTCATTCTTAATTTAAAGAGTGGTCAAATATCATGGAATAATATCTATTTAAAAATTTTAAAAAACTGCAGAAGGTTTCTTTTATTTTTAAAAGTTATACACTGATATAGTCTAAAAGAAGGCATGAGAGTTAGAAATAAGAAAAACTTGCATTATATAATAATTGATACATTTTTAAATTTATTTTTTTACTTCTAAAATATTTTGGAAAATAAATATTATTACCTCTTAAAATAATTTTTTTCATCATTGCTGATAAAATGACTCATGTATTCTTCAATGATGCTTTAAAATGAATTCTGAAATTATTTGTTCGAACTTTCATTCACATGGAAAAGATATAAATTGTGCTCACTTCAATACAAATAGTAACAAAACATGAATAATTTGAGCCCTTTAGTTGAAGGGAAAATTGGTTTTTAATGTTTATTTTGAATAAAAACAATTACAGGATTTTACTAGAAGCTCACTTATTATTAAAATGTTTAAGAATTTAAAAATTGAAAAAATTCTGTAGTTATAAATCCTAAAACCTTCAGCATTCAAAGCAAATTAAATGACACATTCACAATTTTTAACTTTCTTGTTCTACTTAGTTATATTACATTAGACCAATACAAACCAAATTTGTTTTTTTTTTTTTTTCTCAGTTCTCATCCTCTCATCTCTCTTCTGGCTACTGTACTTGCTCCTCTTTTTGTATTCCCTTTTCCTGGTAAGGGCATCACCATCTATGAACTGAACTAAGCTAAAAATCTCAGTATCCTCTTCAACTTTTATCTCACCCCTCGTTCCCTATTTCTAGTCCATTACCAAGCCTTCTGCATCTTGATAGATAGTCAGTTCAGTGACTATCTATCTAGACAATGTTGCCCAATTTCAGGCTCTCTTGTCTCATTTTTTTTCTTACTCCAGAAATAGTTTCAAAATGACTGATAGCTTCCTCCTGCCAGAAAATGGATGTTAAGACAAGTCCATTAAGTATTCTTAATGTGATCCCAGTTTACCATTCCAACTTCTTGCCCTGTAGTGACTGCTTCCCCAAACCATATTATCTAGGTTTTTTTTTCTGAATAATCTATGTTCTTTCATGATTCCAATCCTTTACAAAATTGGATTCTTCTACCTTAAAATGTTCCTTGTCCTTTGGCCAAATGATGTCCACACCTGAACTATGGTATGGTGCTCACACACGTGTACAT
The DNA here is from genome assembly GCF_000151845.1 of Pteropus vampyrus. Classification (NCBI taxonomy): domain Eukaryota; kingdom Metazoa; phylum Chordata; class Mammalia; order Chiroptera; family Pteropodidae; genus Pteropus; species Pteropus vampyrus. The sequence continues at coordinate 84,996 of NW_011889390.1, forward strand.
GCACACACATATTCCCCCCCACACACACAAACACACTGAATATATGTAAAATACTGAATAAAGAAATCAAACCTCAGCTTAAATGACTCCTTTTCTGAAAGCTGTCCGGAATCCTGTAGGGAGTGCTGCTTCCACTTACATGTTTTCAGTAGCATATTTTACATATTTTTTACTATTGCATTTACCTTGGCATATTATAATATTTATGTCTTAATTACTCTCAAAATTTGTTCCTTATCACTTTTTTTTACAGTAGTATCATGCCCAGTAAATAGTCAATAATGTTTGGATTGAATTCAGTAGAAGAAATATTAGAGATAAATATTTAGAAATAACATATGTGAGAT
>NW_011889390.1:85392-85783 GCF_000151845.1 Pteropus vampyrus
TTTTTTTACAGTAGTATCATGCCCAGTAAATAGTCAATAATGTTTGGATTGAATTCAGTAGAAGAAATATTAGAGATAAATATTTAGAAATAACATATGTGAGATTAGTTCTATGTTCTATTAGCATACGATCTTGAGAAAATAACTCTCTAGGGCCTAGTTTTTATGTGTAAAATGAGGAAAATAGGACATTCTGAATAGGCTGGCTGGGAAAATTCAGTGCTTGGTACAAATTAAACAATCAAGATGATTTATTGTTGTAACTCGACTATTGTCATCTTCTCTGTGAGTAGTTTTCAGCCATTTAGCTTACCAGGTTTGCAGGTGATAAAGGCATATCACTTTCTACCATTTTCACTTGACTGTAATTCATTGAGAGCAGGACAATTTT
>NW_011889390.1:86062-88006 GCF_000151845.1 Pteropus vampyrus
TTTTAAGTGAGAGATGTCCCCAGATCTCTCTTGTTGAAACAACAATAAGTTGAACATCTAAAACTCAACAGAAAACACCCAAATTTCACATCAGCATGTCTGAGATGGGATCTACACATAAGAGCTACCACAGATCAGAACCCAGGTGTGGGCAGTGAACTGGGAGAAATAAAGAAGCTGCCTCTTGCATCCACCAGAGCTCCCTGTAGGAGAAGAGAGAGGGGAGAAGTTGCAGTGAGTTCCCTGAACAGCCCTGCCTGGAAGAGCTGTGAGCTCCACGTGGCTGGGGTCAGAACCCAGTCATTAGGGCAAAAAGCAGACGGCAGAGAAACAACAAAACTGAGGCTGAGCCACAGTCCCCAAACACCAACCCAGAGGGCCCCTCCCCCAAACCCTATAAGACCTATTATTGTGAAGCCTAGGCGAATGTGAGCAAATGCTACCAAATCTGTCGCTAACAATGACAGGAACTGAGATGGAGAGCAGTGAGTATAACTAAACATCTATAAGAAAATAAAGGCATTATTAAGGCTTTATATAAAGCAGGGATCCAAAAGGCCTAATTAGATGTCACCCACAAGAAACCAAAAGAAAAGCACCATCTTTGCAACAGGCTAAAGAGACCTTTATATAATACATCTTTCTGGAAAAAAAAAAAAAGTAGAATACACTTCCATTCATGTCCAGGCAGAGAAATAGTCCGTTAAACATCATGAAAGACCAAGGCAACAAGGCATCCCAGAAAAAGAAAAAGAGAAAAATGTCCAGAAAATAAGCTTACAGACATAGAAATATGCATCAGAAGTGACAGACAATTTAGGATAATACTTCTGAAAAAACTCAGTGAGTTCCAAAAAGTTAAATCATCAATTTCAGGAATTGAAAAAACAACTAGATGAGCAGAATGAGTTCTTTAGCAAGGAGATTGAAACCCTCCAAAAGAACCAAATACAACTTCTGGAGTTACAGAACACACTGCAAGAGCTGAGTAATGAAATAACCACCTTGAGAAATAGAGTCGATCAAATGGAGGAAAGATCAGTGATATTGAAGACAGAAGTCAGAAGCAAGGAGAGAGAAACTGAAGAACAAAATATCATGATAGAAAAATACAAGAATTAGCTGATACCATCAGGAGAGGAAGTAGAAGAATAATGGGCGTTATTGAAGGTGAGGAAAAGGAGCTGGGACTAGAAACATTTTCAGACAAATAGGGGGCAAGAATTGCCCAAATCTAAGGAATGAACTGGAGCTTGGAATTCAAGAAGTCAACAGAACACCAAAAAAGCCTTCACCAAGACACATTGTATTAAAATTATCAAAAATCAACAACAAAGATCATTCTCAGGGCAGCCAGGGAGAAGAAAATGGTAAATTATAAAGGAAAACCCATTAGATTATTGTCGGAATTCTCAGCACAAACCTGACAAGCCGGGAAGGAGTAAAATCAAATATTTAAAATATTTAGTAAAAGGCACTACCAGCCAAGAATAATGTATCCAGCTAAGCTCTCCTTTAGATATGAAGAAGAAATAAAGACTTTTCCAGACATACAAAAATTGAGGGAATTCTTCACTATGAGGCCTGCACCACAGGAAATACTGAAAGAGTTCAGCTCATCTAAAATAAAATGACGAAAAACTACATAATTTGGAGTAAGGTGACCATCAGGCAAATAAAACAGAAGAATGCAACTCTTACCAGAAGAAGGCATTTGAAGCTTAAACTATAGGAAGAGAATTGCTATAGCAAGATAACAATGACCTTTCAGCATACATGGGAACAAATTGAGACAACAATGACTAAAAAGGGGAGGATTTAAAGATCCAGATTTGTGAAGGGGAACAGAGATAAGGCACATGCAGAAGAAAATGGACGACTGTATAGATAGATAGATAGAGAGAGAGATGATAGATATCGATATAGATGTTATACATGTATGTA
>NW_011889390.1:88651-90222 GCF_000151845.1 Pteropus vampyrus
AAAGCAAAAGATAAAATGTCTATAAGAAGACCTCATATCTCAATAATCACCTTAAATGTAAATGGACTGAACTCACCAATAAAAAGGCGCAGAATTGCAGAATGGATCAAAAACAAAAAAACAAAAAATCCCACAAAAATCAGAAAGTAACCATATGCTGCCTCTAGAAGACACACCTCAGTTCTAAAAACAAATATAAACTCAAAGTGAAAGGGTGGAAGATGATATTTCAAGCAAATGGCATTCAGACAAAAGTGGAAGTAGTGGTGCTAATAGCAGATGAAACAGACTCAAAATAAAAAAGATAAAGAAAGATACTGAGGGACACTTCATAATGACAAAGGGAATCATGCACCGAGAAGACAACATTTTTTAATACCTATGCTCCCAATCAGGGAGCCCCGAAATACGTAAAGCAATTACTAACAGAACTAAAGGGCAGAACAGACCAAAACACTATCGTAGTAAGAGACACAAATACAACACTGTCAGATATGGACCTATCATGCAAACAGAAAATCAATAAGGAAATAACATCTTAAAATGACAGATTCAACCAACTGGACATAATTAATATTTATAGAGCCTTTCATCCCAAAACAGCTGCTTATACATTCTTCTCAAGTGCATGTGGAATATTCTCAAGGATTGACCATATACTGGGAAACAGAGATAGCCTCAACAAATATAAGAGGGTTGAAGGCATTCCAACCATATTCTCTGATCATAATGCCTTGAAACTAGAGATCAACTGGAAATAGAAAGCAGGAAGAAACAAATACATGCTGATTAAACAACATGCTACTGAAGAATAACTGAGTCAGAGAAGAAATAAAAAGTGAGATCAAGAAATACATAGAAATGAATGATAATCATAGTACAACATATTGAAACTTTTGAGACACAGCAAAAGCAATCATAAGAGGAAAGTTCATATTATTACAGGCCTACCTCCGAAAACAAGAATGAGCCCAAATTAATAACCTAGCGCTTCATCTTAAAAAAATAAAAAAGGAATAAATGAAGCTTGAAGTCAGAGGAAGGAAAGAACTCATCAAAATTAGAGCAGAAACAAAGAAATTGAAAACAACAATGAAAAAAATAGAAAAAATAAATGCAATAAAATGATGGTTCTTTGAGAAGGTTAATAAAATTGACAAACCCCTGGCTAGACTCACGGAAAAAAAAAGAGAAAGGACAGAAATAAACAAAATCAGGGATGAAATAGGAGAAATTACAACAGACACTGCAGAAATGCAAAGGATCATGCAAGAGTACTATGAAAAAGTATATAGCTCCTAATTTAATGACCTAGAAAAAATAGACCAATATTTCGAAAAACACAACATTCCTAAAGTGAATCAAAAACTGGAAAATCTAAATAGACGAATTACCAATATGGAAATTGAAACAATCATCAAAAACCTACCAAAAAGTAAAAGACCAGGACCAGATGTCTTCACCAGTGAATTCTACCAAACATTAAAAGATTTAATACTTCTCCTCAAAATCTTTCAAAAAAAAAGAGGAAGCAATACTCCCCAACTCATTTTTTGAGGGCAATATTACCC
>NW_011889390.1:91542-92374 GCF_000151845.1 Pteropus vampyrus
CAAACATTAAAAGATTTAATACTTCTCCTCAAAATCTTTCAAAAAAAAAGAGGAAGCAATACTCCCCAACTCATTTTTTGAGGGCAATATTACCCTGATACCAAAACTTGGTAAAGATAACACACAAAAAAGAAAACTACAGACCAATATCTCTCATGAACACAGATGCAAAAATATTTTTTTTATGTAATATGAATACAGCAACATATTAAAAAGATTATACATCACAATCAAGTGGGCTTCATCCCAGAGGCACAAGGATGGTTCAGCATACACAAATCAATTGCTGTGATACACCATATGAACAAATTAAAAAATAAGAATCATATGATCATATCAATACATGCAGAAAAAGCCTTTGACAAGACACAGCATCCACTTATGATCTAAACACTTCCCAAAATCAGTATATGAGGAAAGTACCTTAATATAAGAAAGGCTATATGTGACAAGCCCTCAGCCGACATTATACTGAATGGTGAAAAACTAAAACCTTCCCTCTAAGATCAGGAACAATGCAAGGCTGTTCACTATCACCACTGTTATTCAATATAACATTGGAGGTCCTAGCGAGTGCAAACAGAAAACAGAAAGCTATAAAAGGCATCAAAATAGGAAACTAAGAAGTCAAACTGTCACTATTTGTGGATGACGTGATTCTTTATATAGAAAAATGTAAAGACTCCACAAGAATACTACTAGAAAGAATAAGCAAATAGAGTAAAGTCTCTGGATACAAAAATCAATGTTCAAAAATCCATTACACTTTTATATTGTAATAATGAAGTATCAGAAAAAGAATTGGAAAAAAATCATTCTTTTTGCAATTGCA
>NW_011889390.1:92424-94423 GCF_000151845.1 Pteropus vampyrus
ATTCTTTATATAGAAAAATGTAAAGACTCCACAAGAATACTACTAGAAAGAATAAGCAAATAGAGTAAAGTCTCTGGATACAAAAATCAATGTTCAAAAATCCATTACACTTTTATATTGTAATAATGAAGTATCAGAAAAAGAATTGGAAAAAAATCATTCTTTTTGCAATTGCAACAGAAGAAATAAAATCCACAAATAAATGTAACAAAACATGTGAAGGACGTATATAATGAAAACTATAAGGTGCTATTAAAAGAAATCGAAGAAGATACAAAGAAATGGAAAGATATTCCGTGTTCTTGGATTGGAAGAATCAACATAGTTAAAATGAACTTATTACCTAAAGCAATATACAGATTTAATGCGATCCCCATCAAAATTCAATCGGCATTTTTTTAAAGAAATAGAACAAGAAATCATCAGACTTGTGAAAGTACAAACAACACCGAATTGCCACAGCCATCCTGAGAAAAAGAAAAGGAAAAAAAAAGAAAAAAAAATGTGGTTGGAGGACTCACTCTGTCCAACTTCATATTGTACTACAAAGTGATAGTACTGAAAATAGCATGGCATTGGCAGAAAAAGAGACATGTGGACCAGTGGAACACAATCGAGAATCTAGACGTAAACCCATATATCTATGGGCAAATAATATTCGACAAAAAAAGCCAAAAACATACAGTGGAGGAAGGAAAACGTCTTCAATAAACGGCACAGGGAAAAATGGAAAGCCACCTGATAAAGAATGAAACTAGACTGTTGTCCATCACAACACACCATAATCAACTCAAAATGGATCAAGGACCTGAATATAAGACCTGAAACAATAAAGGCATAGAAGAAAAGAGGAACTAAACTCATGGACTTTGGACTTACAGAGGATTTTATGAATTTGACCTCAAAGGCAAGGGAAGTAAAAGTAAAAATAAATGAATGGGACCACATCAAACTAAAGAGCTTCTGCTCGGCGAAAGAAACCTTCAACAAGGTAATTACACAACCATCCAAATGGGAAAATATATTTGCAAGCAATGACTCTGATAAAGGCCTAATATCCGACATATATAAAGAACTCATCTGACTCAATAACAACAAAGAAGTAAATGACCCAATCAAAAAATGGGCAGAGGACCTGAACAGAATCTTCTCCCTATAGGATATACAAATGGCCAACAAACATATGAAAAGATGCTCATCGCCAGCTATTAGGGAAATGCAAATCAAAACCACAATGAGATACCATCTCACGTCTGTTAGAATAGCTATAATCAACACGACAAAGAAAAACAAATGTTGGAAAGGATGTGGAGAGAAAGGAACCCTCATGCAGTGCTGATGGGATTGCAAATTGGTACAGCCACTGTGGAAAACAGTATGGAGCTTCCTCAAAAAACTAAAAATTCATCTACCATATGATCCAGCAAATCTTCTACTGGGTATTTACCTCAAAGACTTGAAAACCCATTTCTAAAAGGATATTTTCACACCAATGTTCATAGTAGCATTATTCATGGTGGCCAGGACATGGAAGCAACCCAAATGTCCTATGATAGATGACTGGCTAAAGAAGCTGTGGTACATATATATCATGGAATATTGCTCAGCCATAAGAAGAGATGAAATAATGCCATTTGCAACAACATGGATGGACCGCGAGATAATCTTGCTAAGTGAAATATCCCAGATGGAAACAGTTGAAAATCACATGATATCGCTTATATGTGAGATATAAACATAGGCAACAGAGGAACAGAACAAACAGAGACAGGTGGACATGGACTATAGATTAGTGGTTACCAGAGGGTAGAGAGGAGGGAGAAGGAGGAGGTAGATGGGGTAAAGGGGGTCAAATATGTGGTGATAGAAAGAAATCTAACTATGGGAGGTGAACACATATCGTAAATGTATATATGCCTTACTGTGAAATTGTACAGCTGAAACTTATTAGATTTTATTATCCAATGTCACTATAAAAAATAAATTAATTTAAAAAATA